>NW_011222723.1:0-492 GCF_000146605.3 Meleagris gallopavo | reverse complement strand
ATGAATAATATAATCATTGTCTCTGGTTATTGGGTATGAAAAAGATAAGTGTAATCAGTGTACTGTGATACAGGAACATTAACACTTTCACATTGACTGCATACAGACTTAGAAATGTGTTAAGAATCACTGGGTCATCTAAGTGGAGGATTATTCTACACACAGGCCCCTAGGTCAATTTAAATTATTTAATTTATCTCAGTGACCACAGGGGCCTAACCATCCCTGTGCCTGCATTTTTATCTTGCAGTCCTGTTAGCATAGCTTTAATTCTGGGGAATCAGGAAGGCTTGACTAACAGGGCAGTGTACTGAAAGGCAGGCACTGGCTTTTGTAGGGTTAACAATAGAACTACAAAGAGAAATGACTCAAATTATACCAAGGACATTTTATTACCCAGCAGCCTTAATCAGTTATTTTTTTTTTACACATTATTATACCAAGGGTCCTTTCAGTGCTCATTGGCTTGTTACAAGCATTAAAAGAGGGGAC
>NW_011222722.1:0-506 GCF_000146605.3 Meleagris gallopavo | reverse complement strand
GGGAGCCTCATAAACAAAGAACTTAAATCCACTGATGGTAAGCTCTGTGCTTTCAACATAGGAGTGCTTTGATGTAGACATAACTTCCTGGAATTGGGTTTGAGCTATAAGAACAACACTGGAAGGTGATCCAGGAAAGCTGATAAAATTGTTTGATCCCAGTGAAGATGGCAGTCTGATTTGTTTGTCCTCTAACTTTCTCCACTGTCCTTTCTCAACCTTGGATGGAAAGTCCCAGATCTGCCACTAGCTTTTTGTGCTGGTTTAATTTTTATTTTAATTTATTTTATTTTTTTGTAAATGAGTGAGATGTCCCTCCACAATGAGAAGCAGAGGAATGCTTTAGGTGGTGGAAGCCTGTGGCCAGGAGCTGGGAGAGCTCTGCCTATGAGTAACCTTTCTAACAGCAGCTGAGTGGTAGGTTAGCTCAGACATCCTATCCAAATGCACTTGTAGGTGTAAATTTAATCGTACTGCTTCTTCCTGCATAGCTTGTCTTTACTAAA
>NW_011222721.1:0-427 GCF_000146605.3 Meleagris gallopavo | reverse complement strand
CGGGGAGAAATACAGATGTTTTCTAGAGGTAGCAAGAGGGGAAGGTCTGCCCTCCAGGGCAAATACAGGCCGTGTTTCTATCCTGGGTCAACAGTTCCGCTTGTACAGGGGGCACGTCCTGGCCGCCTGTAACCACATTTTCCGGCCGGATGGTTGCGGCTGCATCATAATATCAGGCAGCAAAGGAGGTGTCCTGATCTGCCATAGGGACATGATGGGAGTCCCCTTAGCAATGAAAATTCGGAGTGTTGACCACCGCGCCAGTAGGCCACGTACGTACCTATTACTGGAGGAACTCCTGAGCCTCCCACCTCCAACAATCTCCCCCAAGGTGCAAGTAGGCCACACCACTTGGGTCCTACCTGCACCTTCCATGGCCATTTTATTCTGTGGGTGCCAGGCTCTAACTTCTCAGGGGCAGGGAGCA
>NW_011222720.1:0-622 GCF_000146605.3 Meleagris gallopavo | reverse complement strand
TAGGGGAGATGCTCCAGGCCCTTCACCATCTTTGTGGCCCTCCGCTGGACTCTTTCCAAGAGATCCCTGTCTTTTTGTACTGGGAGGCCCACGAACTGGACACAGTACTCCAGATGAGGCCTTACCAGGGCAGAGTAGAGGGGGAGGATCACCTCCCTCGACCTGCTGGACACGCTCTTTTTAATTGCACCCCAGAATGCCATTGGCCTTTTTGGCCACGAGGGCACACTGCTGGCTCATGGCCAATCTGTCGTCCACCAGGACGCCCAGGTCCCTCTCTGCAGAGCTCCTCTCCAGCAGCTCATCCCCCAGCCTGTATTGGTGCATGCAATTCTTCCTCCCTAGGTGTAAGACCCTACACTTGCTTGTGTTGAACCTCATCCGGTTTCTTACTGCCCAGCTCTCCAGCCTGTCCAGGTCTCGCTGAATGGCAGCACAGCCTTCAGGCGTGTCAGCCAATCCTCCCAACTTCGTATCATCAGCAAACTTGCTGAGGGTGGCCACTATCCCCTCATCAAGGTCATTGATGAAGATGTTGAACAAGACCGGACCCAGCACAGACCCCTGGGGGACACCACTGGTTACAGGTCTCCAGCCAGACTCTGCACCACCAACGACGACC
>NW_011222719.1:0-434 GCF_000146605.3 Meleagris gallopavo | reverse complement strand
CAGTAGCATGAGAGTAGGAAAAGCATCAAAGCTGTTAGCATTGGACAGGTTTCTAGAAACTCTCTGTAACACAGTCTGGGGGGAGGAGGATATTTCCTGTGTATCCAAAAGACATGGCTTGAGCTGAGCCCACATTTACAAACAGTTGGGGAGGGGCAAAACAAGATGATCTACTGTTGTGAAAAATAAAAAATTAAAAAAAAACAAAAACAAAAACCTGAGAGTGTGCAAGTGCTTACAGCAAAATAAACCCCAAATTGACAGCTGCACAAACAGCACTTGCCCAGCAGTGGTAGTCAGTTACTAGGAATGCCCAGTTTCCCATCAGATTAGTAAGAATTTATAATTAATAGCACATTTAGCATCCCCTCTGTACTGAAATCACAGCTTAATCTGCTAACCTGGTTGTGGAGGAGGTAAAGGAGACAGAAATT
>NW_011222718.1:0-518 GCF_000146605.3 Meleagris gallopavo | reverse complement strand
TTAGTTCATTTCACTAGCAAATATTCTGCCTCCAGGAATTATCCTTTCTTTGAAAAACAGTTCTGTTTTCTATTGTCTATTAACATGATGCTTTGGGGGATATTTTCTGTGAGAACATTCAGGCTTAGAACCATGCCACCTGCAACGATATGACTAGCAAAGCAAATTGCATTATCCTCTCAGTAAGCATTTTAGATCTTTATTGTTTTAACCTGAGTTCCTGTAAATCAGCCAGAGCAATCAGTTTTAATGACTCCTCTAAGAGAAAAACAAACAACAATGAAAGAGCTCTGGGTTTGTTTGTTTTTATTATTTTTTTATTTTCTTTATTTTTTTCCCCTCCAGTTTAATCCAGAGAAAAAGAGGCGCTGCATTTTCCCTCTTCAAAAACTCCTGGTGCATAGCAAATTCTCATTGCTTGCCCTGTGCCAGAGGTTACGGACTTTATGTGTGCATACCAAAGCTGAGAGGTTTTTTGTTTTTGTTTTGTTTTGTTTTGTTTTTCCCCACTGTTAGCT
>NW_011222717.1:0-508 GCF_000146605.3 Meleagris gallopavo | reverse complement strand
CAATAAATATAGGCTAGGGCCTGTATCCTATGAACTTCTTCCGTAGATATTTATATTATAGGAAGGAAAGTAAAATGAATAAATGAGGAGAAAACACCCTTTTGTAGTGTTGGTGATAACCAAAATTAGCAATGTGTTTGTTTTTTTTTCTAAGTCTATCTTCAGACTTTTTTATAGTTACCAACATCCTTATGAACATAATGAAACTCTGACTTTGAGCAGCGTTTAACCTGAGAAATATTTGTGTACTGTCACCATTTATCCTTAAATAGCTGTTTATTTTTTGGCATTACCATGAAGTCCTAAACACGACAGTTCTCTCTGACTTATATTAATCTGTTTATTTGTACTTAACACTTGCTTGTCAGTTAATCCTTGTAAATACTATTCTCCTCAAGATTTAACATATTCACTAATATTTCAGATGTTTTCTTTAAATTAAACTGCAAACATAACTTGTTCTTTTGCCCAAAGATCATACTGGAACAAAAACTGAAGAAGATGTGGT
>NW_011222716.1:0-508 GCF_000146605.3 Meleagris gallopavo | reverse complement strand
CCATGGGAGGACATGACCACATCCTGCTGCTTCTGTAAATCCTTACCTTCCACAGCTTGCCTCATTCATCTTCTCCTCTCCTGTCAAGGTTTCCCTGTGTTCTTGGCAATAGCTACAGAGGAAATTAAAGGCTTTATTTCCAGCCTATTTTCAGATGTCACAAATATGGAGGCCAGCTTCTGAAAATCCAGTTCTAAAAACTCCAGTGTTTATTGTTTTCTGTACTTCCCTGCCAAGATCTTCTTTCTGCTTTGGCAAAATAATGCCATCTGTAAGATATATCAGGCTACATATTAGTTTGTTGGTACTTACAAATACCATAAGCTCGTTCATGGTGTTGTTATGGTTTAAGAGTTGCCAACTTCATGGCATGTAAGGGCTTGTTTTGAATGCCTTCTTTTTTCTTTCTCCTTTAATTCAGTCTGATCCAGTTTAAGAGTTTCAGCTTGAACAGATCCATAAGTTTGAATAAATTCATCAAGACATGCTCTTACACGTAAACGGGCTT
>NW_011222715.1:0-489 GCF_000146605.3 Meleagris gallopavo | reverse complement strand
TTTTCTAATCAGTTAGTGACTCTTTGTTCATGAGTTTATTAAACAGAAATTTTTTCTGCCTCTTTTGATATCTTCTATAACTCCAGGACAGGCCATGATAATATCAATATTTGTAATGCAATTGAATTTTTGGAACCCTAATTTCCATTAGTAATTTTTCTTTATATATGACTGATTTTGGTATTCCTAATATGTTCATATATCCTTTTTTCTTTTTCTTTTTCGTTTTTGCTGTAATCAAGAAAACAATGTATATTACTTTTCAAAGCCATACCAATTACTTCTCTTTATGTCAGAATACTTATAATCTTCTATTCTTTCTTAATTTGCTACAACACTTGTACAAAATTAGGACAAACCTCCATGATGTTTTTATCTATCCCTGCAATATTCTTATAGGTATGTGGTTGCTTTTCTATTTTACAGAAAATTTTCTGATTCTATTGAGTTTCTTTTGTGTTTTGATTTAATTATTATTTGACCATTTAT
>NW_011222714.1:0-458 GCF_000146605.3 Meleagris gallopavo | reverse complement strand
AGGTGATGAGAGGAGGTCCCGGGGGAAACTTGTGGTGGCAGTGATGAGGGTCTGCGCTGCTGCCCTCGTCTTTTGGCCTGGGCCTCACTTTTCCTCGACGCCCGCAGCCTCTGGATACGAAGAGATGACAGCCCTGTGGGGAAGACAGCTGAATCACTTTGACACTCAATAAAACACCTTTAGATCACACGCAAGTATGTTCTGCTTCCTGTTTTGATAGTGTATATACCCTCCAATCTCCCTCAAATACGTTCAAAGCCATTTTCATCCCTCCAGCTTTGCCCTTCCTCATCTTCCATATTTCATAGATGGATAAATACCTTTAACTTTCCCCTGACTCCACTCCCACGCCCCTTGTGCCCTTTAGTGACCTCCATCCTTCTCTCCTCCACATTCTGATGCAGGTACCCCTCATCCAGATAGCCATGCAGTTCCAGGACAATGTCAACGAATCCCTA
>NW_011222713.1:0-528 GCF_000146605.3 Meleagris gallopavo | reverse complement strand
ATGGCATGTCTCCACATGACATATATTTCTGGCAGAATTAGGCAACGTGGGACATGGCTTGGTTTTGAGAAACCTCAGTGAACAGATGCTTTCTTACTTGTATTGGCTTGGGTGGTTTCTGTTGTTTTGGGTTGGTCCTTTTTCTCTTTTTTTTTTTTGGTTTGGTTGGTTGGTCTTGGTTTTTTGAGTTTTTTTGTCTTTCAAATTTAGGCTGTCTCTTCCATGTTTTCCAAAAATTCGGGGCTGAAACATTTGAATGCATGGTTTTATATACTAGATCAATATTCGATATTTAAAATTATTACTTAGTTACAAGTATCACAGTCTATTCCAACTCTCTCATCTTACATTAATGCCAATTCAGTGTTATCCGCACTGTCATTCTACTTCCAAAATGAATCCAGTCTCATCATGCTAGCAGAAAGCTCCATTTTTCACAGACACACGTCTGTATATTTCATCTTTAACATTTTAACTTTGATTACTTGGAGATGTATTGACTGGGAGAGGAAACGGAGTTGAATGCCA
>NW_011222712.1:0-475 GCF_000146605.3 Meleagris gallopavo | reverse complement strand
CAGAGGTCGTAGCAGGACATGGCGTGTGGGGGTGGAGGGGTACCCTGGAAGAGGGAATGTTGCGTAAGTAGATGGTGTGAGTGGGAGAGAAGCAGTGGTGTGGGTAGTCCCAGGGGAGTGGGGGTGGCGCAATGTGGAGCTGTGGGCAGTGTGGCCGTGGGGAAGCAGGAAGGCTACTGGATGCTGGGGGCAGAGGGGTTGTGGAGAGCTGGGCCAGGTGTGGTGGGAGAAGGAGGGCAGAAGGATGCAGGCTCACCTGGAGGTTTGCAGAGGAGAAGGAGTCAGGAGAGTGGTGTGAGGGAGTGAGACAAGGGCCGGCTTTTATGCTGCTGTGTGAGTGCCTGAGGGCTTGGAGAGTGCCTCTGCGCATGGCAGCACTGTGCAGTGAGCTGCTGTTGCATGCCAGAGCCTGGTCTGTCATGAGGTGGGAGTGTTTGCCTTCTCACTACATTCCCCTTTCATTTCCTTGTGTTGT
>NW_011222711.1:0-494 GCF_000146605.3 Meleagris gallopavo | reverse complement strand
CCTTTCTTCATAGGGGAGATGCTCCAGGCCCTTCACCATCTTTGTGGCCCTCCGCTGGACTCTTTCCAGGACATCCCTGTCTTTTTTGTACTGGGGAGCCCAGAACTGGACACAGTACTCCAGGTGAGGCCTTACCAGGGCAGAGTAGAGGGGGAGGAGTCACCTCCCTCGACCTGCTGGCCACGCCCTTCTTAATGCACCCCAGAATGCTGTTGGCCTTTTTGGCCACGAGGGCACACTGCTGGCTCATGGCCAACCTGTCGTCCACCAGGACGCCCAGGTCCCTCTCTGCAGAGCTCCTCTCCAGCAGCTCATCCCCCAGCCTGTATTGGTGCATGCAATTATTCCTCCCTAGGTGTAAGACCCTACACTTGCTTGTGTTGAACCTCATCCGGTTTCTTACTGCCCAGCTCTCCAGCCTGTCCAGGTCTCGCTGAATGGCAGCACAGCCTTCAGGCGTGTCAGCCAATCCTCCCAACTTCGTATCATCAGCA
>NW_011222710.1:0-520 GCF_000146605.3 Meleagris gallopavo | reverse complement strand
AGGTTTTTTTGTTTGTTTGTTTGTTTGTTTGTTTGTTTTTTTAATTTACTTAGAGTATCATAAGGTTAGAAAGGTTAGAAAGACCGCTAAGGTCATCTCTAGTCCAACTGTCAGCCCACCTCCCCATGCCACATCTCTCAGTGCCACATCTCCATGGTTCCTGAGCGCCTCCAGGGATGGTGACTGCACCACCTCCCTGGGCAGCCTGTACCAGTGCCTCACCACTCTTGCTGAGTGGTACTCAACATGAACCTCTTCTGGCACAACTTTAGGCCATTACCTCTCACCTGATTGCTGTTACCTGAAAGAAGAGGCCGACCTCTATCTCACCACAGCCTCCTTTCAAGGAGTTGTAGAGAGCAGTGAGGTCTCCTGAGCTTCCTCATTTTGTGGTCTTACCCAGAGATATTCTTATCTTTTCTTACACTTTCACTCAGCTAACCTGAGGTACCCCAAGACCAACCCATGGAGAGCCCCAAGCAGTGTTTTGCAGCTCAGACACTAGCACTGTTAGCATTTT
>NW_011222709.1:0-496 GCF_000146605.3 Meleagris gallopavo | reverse complement strand
GCCTGGGGTTGGCTCCAGACTGTGGCGGTGCACATCCCATTCTTCCACTCTGAGTTCTGGGAGATTTTGGAATGTTGACCAGCTCTGCCCAGAGCTGAGACCTGTGTGTGCTCCGTCTCAAGGGAGGAGCACTTAATCCAAAAACTATTCTTCCTTGGGTTCCTTAGACTCAATGTTCCCAATGGGTCAGAGAATCACACAATCACAGAATGGCCCGGTTGGAGGGACCTCAAGGATCACGAAGCTCAACCCCCCAACCACAGGCAGGGCCACCAACCTCCACATCTCACAGCAGCCCAGGCTGCCCAGGGCCCCATCCAACCTGGCCTTGAACACCTCCAGGGATGGACGGGGCATCCACAGCCTCTCTGGGCAGCTGTTCCAGCACCTCACCACTCTCACAGCAAACAACTTCCCCTCACATCCAACTGAAATCTGCTCTCCCTCAACTTCAAACCATTCCCCTTGTCCTGCTGTTTATCTCCCCTTTCCAAGA
>NW_011222708.1:0-403 GCF_000146605.3 Meleagris gallopavo | reverse complement strand
ACATCACGAAGGCAGAGCCAAGGCTCGCAAGGGCTCTCCCAGCCCTTCAGAAACAATATGGTTCAAATGTTAATTTCTCTTCCTTTTGGTTTGTACCAGTATGTGCTGTTAACAAAGTAACACTCACAGGCTGGAGTCACTACTATCTTTGTGAATGATTTATGATTTGCACTCTAGAGATAAGCAATTTCCATGCCAAAATAGGGCGCTTGTTTTGCTTTTTTTTTTTGCTTTTTTTTTTTTTCCCTAAGAAGCAGGCTGTCATTGCTATAGGGAGTGACAATAATAATTAATGAGACCTCTGCCACTTATTGGTAGTGTTTTCCTCCGGCATTTGCATGGGCGCCAGAGGTGAAGGGCTGGTGAGCTCTACTCTCTGGATTTACATCAGTAATTATTTAGA
>NW_011222707.1:0-487 GCF_000146605.3 Meleagris gallopavo | reverse complement strand
GAGGCTCTGCAGCAATGAGGAGGGTGTACTGCAAGTTTGTGCACAGCTCCAGCCATGTGCAACTGCTGTTGAAAAGGCAGGTGTATCAGAGATAAGCACAGTTAATCTGTCCAGGACGTGTTCAAAATGGTGCCTTTTCATTTCAGGGATCCTACAAAGCAGATTTTAGAATGGAGTTACGTTGGTGTGACACAGCATGACATCTGAAACAGAACAGAACATTTCAGGCTTCTTTGGAAGAAAACAAAGGAAGTGAAGATGACTTCACTGTTTTCACAGGTCTCCTATGGATCACAGAATAGAATCATAGAATCAGAGAATCACTCAGCTTGGAAAAGACCTTAAAGATCATCGAGTCCAAGCACGACCCAACCATCCTACCCTAACTCTAACAGCCCTCTGCTAAACCATGTCCTGAGCACCACATCCAAAGGGCTTTTAAGCACAGCCAGGGATGGTGACTCAACCACCTCCCTGTGCAGCCCAT
>NW_011222706.1:0-501 GCF_000146605.3 Meleagris gallopavo | reverse complement strand
TTTGAGGAGGAAACAGACTATGTAACAGACTATGAATGGTAAAGGTGACAATCATGGAGTTGGCACCTGTAAAAATAATACTCTTTAAATGTATCTTTTTCTTTTACACATTCTCAACATCGCTCTCTCTCTGGCACAGTTATACCTTTTCAGTGTTATAATAACTTGCCTATTACTTTTTTTTTTTTTCCCCATATATAAGAAAGGATCAGGGAAATTAAGCTTACAATTTTTACAAAGCTTGACAAACCTCCCACCCTAGGAAAAATTTGTAGCGTTTGGTACATTTTTCTGTGGTTTTCAAAGAGCTTTCTATCTTGAGGCTTTTTGCACTGAGGTCTTAGGATAGTTTTAAGGAAGTGAAAATTCTTTGTTTTGTGAAAGTAAGCATTGTTTTCCAAATCCTTGCAGTTTTGAAACTGGAGTGTTTTAGTGTGAGAAATGTGTTTGTCAATGAAACACTAGGGAGATTTACATGGGAAATCAAAGGCTCTGTGAGCC
>NW_011222705.1:0-641 GCF_000146605.3 Meleagris gallopavo | reverse complement strand
GCTCTTCTTTACAGCTGCAGCATTAGTATATGACAGCCTTAAATTTTCTGGTGATGATTAATATTCAGTGGAATAACTATCTTCTTGTTTCTTTGATGTTTTTAGGGTTGATTTTGTTTTAAGGTTACAATATTAATGAAGGGTGAATAAAATGTTCCAAAAATCTATTCCAAAAAAATAAAATATAAAAAACAAAAACCAACAACAAAAAACTATCTGTTCAGCATAGTCAGCATAGTTTCTTTCAAATTTTCATATGTATCAATTCTTTACAAGAGCAATTCAGTCTTACCAACTTTCATGCAATTTTTAAGAAGTATGTGAATTGATTCTTTAGCTTCTCAACTTACAGTTGAGTATGTGATCTGGCTTTGTATAAAGTGATTACTAGTATGAGCTTCAGGCTCAATGTCATTCCAAGGATGAAGAAATCCATCACAGAATGCTGTATTTTAATAAAAGGATTTCAGTTACTCTACAGTATAAAGACATAATAATGCTTGTGGCATGCTGTGCTGTATTGCTTTAGGATCAAACTGAATATTGGAATAATAGCAGCATGGAAAAGAAAGGAAAAATAGAATGTCTGATTTAGGTATTTCTTTTCTCCTGTTGATAGCTATATGTAGTATAGTGTATGT
>NW_011222704.1:0-354 GCF_000146605.3 Meleagris gallopavo | reverse complement strand
GAGGTTAAGGTAAAAACACATTGGCACAAACCATGGGACAAGGCAAGCCAGGGGAAATAAATACCCCCTTTTGGTGTCTTTCTTGGAGACCCATAGAATTTTTACTTATTTGTAAAAAACATATGCCAAAAGGAAAATATTTTATATAACTGGATCAAAAAAATGTTTATTTATGTTTTTCCTTTCTCCTAAGATGTTTCTGAACTATCTTACTAACAGACTACTAGAGATTATCTATTTATTTATTTATTTATTTATTGCTTAAAACTCTTAATTGGAACATAACTTTCTGGGTAAAATGTGGCACAGATAGCCTGTTTTTGTTTTTGTTTTTAAAATGCCCAAATACAATTA
>NW_011222703.1:0-465 GCF_000146605.3 Meleagris gallopavo | reverse complement strand
CAGGCAACCTCCTCCAGCTCTGCTAATACTTCTCCTCTCTTCCCACTTCAAACTTAGCAATGGTGAGCATGTGTTCCAGAGAGCGTCGGAGGATAAGAGACAAGGCAGATCATATTTAAGTTAGATGGCTTTTTACAAGCATTAAGCAATGCACTCCTGTAATAAACAACTATGCCAGAGCTAATACTCAATAAACAGTGTGCTTTAGAAGCAATTAGGGACTCACACTGTGGAACAGTCATTTCAGTGGAACGAATACCACCCTAACAATGCTTAGCAAGATAAGTGACTTGTTAAAAGCATCATATTTCTCCTTTAAAAATCAATTAACATTTGATGTTCTTTTTTTCCTTTTTGTCTATGAATTTCTGAATGTCTTATTCAAATAAGAATGAAGTCTAGGAGCTCAGTCTATTCATTGGCTGCTGTTAACTTGCAAACTAAATACATAAAGAGTAGAGTCAG
>NW_011222702.1:0-449 GCF_000146605.3 Meleagris gallopavo | reverse complement strand
TTTGTGTTGTCCTATAGCATTGCGTCATCCTATAGCTATTGCGTTTTCCTATAGAATTCCGTTATCCTATAGAATTCCATCATACTGTAGCATCCTATTATCCTATAGAATTCCTATAGAATTCTGTTATCCTATAAGCTATTGCTATTTTTCTATTCAATTCCGTTATCCTATAGCATTCAGCTATCCTATAGAATTCCGTTATCCTATAGCACTGTGTTTTCCTATACAATACCGTTATCCTATAGAATTCTGTTATCCTATAGAATTCTGTTATCCTATAGCATTGCATTATCCTGTAGCATCGTGTTATCTTATAGAATTGCATTATCCGATAGAATTGAACACAGAGCAGTTTAAAAGTTTTTTTCCTTTTATCCCTTTGATTTTTACTCTTCCAAAGGAATTATGAAACATCAATAGCACTTGTTTTAATTTTGTGACAAAAA
>NW_011222701.1:0-371 GCF_000146605.3 Meleagris gallopavo | reverse complement strand
TTTGCAAGAAGGAGAAACAGAAAAAAAAAAGGGGTGGGGGAGGGGCGGTTTGCCAGGACAGGTGGTGAAATAATCAGCACATTTGTACTGAAAAAATCAGCTCCAGAACCAGATCAGTTCCAAGAGCTAGAAGCCAAAGGGACTCACCCCGGATTGCTGAAGGAAGCAGAAGATTTTATCCAAAATGAAAAAAATATCACTTGTCTTTTATGAACATATTCTTCAATGATGAGGACGTACCTTATTTTTGTTGCTTAAGTACTTTTCACTATCACATTGTTTGAAGTCTTTTAGGCAGAAAACAACTAAACATCTACAGAACACACAAAAACTACCAGGTCACAAATATCATTCCCAAGTGTGCTTGCTAA
>NW_011222700.1:0-484 GCF_000146605.3 Meleagris gallopavo | reverse complement strand
TTTATTGTAGAGGCCAAATCATCCCCTATGCTTTTTTAGGTACTGGAGGGTGTAAATTTCACATGCAGCACAAGCTTCCCGATATTTGTAGTGTAATCTGTGGATGAATAGTGTGGTCTAAATACAAAATAGTGAGAACATTGCTTGGATGACATAATGCTGGTAAAATGTTTAAATCTGACTGTCTCACTCTTACGTAAAAAGGGTTTTTCTTTCGTTTTTTTTTTTTTTTCTTCCATTATTTGGCTTTGAAACACCAATATGAATTTTATTCAGTGTTTCATAGTGAGCAGGAGCTCTCCAGGGAGGGAAGCCTCAGCACGCTTGGTGTATATTTCAGACACAGATGGCAGCTTTATAGCAGAGAGTTGTGTGTAAAGATATTGGAAAGACAATCAAAACATCCCGTGAACTCAAACACATTTAAACAAAACCAGATGAAAATCAAAGGAACAATTTCTTGGGAACGTGCAGGGTACTAATG
>NW_011222699.1:0-500 GCF_000146605.3 Meleagris gallopavo | reverse complement strand
GGAGACTGAACACTGCTGCTGCTTGAGAAAGAGAGCTGTGAATGGTGGCGTGTGGGTCAGTGCTTTCGTTGTTGCTATTATCAACTTCTAGCAAAATATCTGGCTTATTAAAACACCCAAAATATTGGAAATCAGCTCTTCCTGAGAAATCTTCCTTCAGCTCTAGGTGTAGATTTGGGCTAAGAAGTCTATCTGAATGCTGACTGCTCCCAGAACAGCCAGGCCAGTCCTGCTGCTTCACAGCACTGAATGCATGCCCAGAAGTGTGCAATGCTCACAGATCTATTGGGCATCCAGAGTGCAATAGCCAAGCAATTAAAATTTGTGATTGACTCTTGTTGTAGATAAATGAGACGTGACTTAAAACACATGGAAATTTTCAAGTTAGGACCATGTCCAAAATCTACAGTCTTTGGCCCAGCACAACCTCAGGATACAGCTTTTTTTTTCTATTTTTTTCTTTTTCTTTTTTTTTAACACAAAGGTCAGATACTATTTTT
>NW_011222698.1:0-490 GCF_000146605.3 Meleagris gallopavo | reverse complement strand
GCACCTGATGGCCAGTACGTCCTCGGATTTGTTCATTGGTGAGTACCTCTCAGATGACAGCCCTCCCTGTATTGAGGTACACATATCACTAACACATCCCTATAAACCTAGGTCATAAAGATCACTTTCAGTAGATCATAGCAACTATGCACTATGCAGTGAAATGGGTCTAAAGCTGATCAACACAGATCAGAACCAAACCTACTTCCTAACAAAACTGCAAACAAAATGTTTAGCACAGAAGTTCAGTTAATTCACAGAATGAAGGTGAGATGGTTTTTAGTGGAAGCAGATTTGTCTTGCGGGAAAACTTAGGAAGCAAGCAGAAGTGCAGGAAGATTTTTTTTCTGCTTCAAGGTTACTCTTGTGTTCTGCAACTTTTCTCCTCCTCTTTTCCAGATCCTTCCCTGACTGTGAGAGCAGATATTACTGGAAGATACTCGAACCGTCTCTATGCATATGAGCCCTCTGACATTTCCCTGTGTAAGTT
>NW_011222697.1:0-507 GCF_000146605.3 Meleagris gallopavo | reverse complement strand
TTGCATGTTGGAACGAGCATGGTGTTCATCTGCAGGGGAAGAATGGGTGAGGGGAAGTTGGGGGAAGTTGGGGAAGAGAGAGGTGGTTTGGTGGATGATTGTAATAGTAGATTTTGTTTTGTTCTGCATGACTTAGTTTTTCTCAAAGCTGGAATAAGAAGCTGGTAATATTGGTGTAGTAGAGTTCAGTATGCAAGCACAATTCTGAATATTGTGCAGGAGGAAGTCTTTTTTTTCTTTTTTTTTCCCCCTTAACTATTCTATTAAGGGAATCTTTTGCATGCAGAAGCTGTTCTTAAAAACCCTATTTTATGCCTTTGGTTTGCTAAAGGCACATACCTCAGGATCCTTAAATACTCTGGTTAAAGCGCTGAGTAATTAAACTGCAAGACTAAATCGTGCTGTGGTATCTAGGGACAGGCAGAGGGTCCAAAAGCATGATTCAGCTGTTAGTCTTTAGCTTGTCTGATGGTTAGGTAAATCTAACAGTGCCAATTTAGTGGATTT
>NW_011222696.1:0-484 GCF_000146605.3 Meleagris gallopavo | reverse complement strand
GGGAGAAAATTGGTATGTCTGGGTGAAGATGCCATTTTTTGGGGAGTAAGTGTGCAATTGAGGAGTGTAAAGTAGTCTCATTGGGATGACATGTGAGGTATTCTTAAGAGTCCTGGTATTTGGGAGCAAATGTCTTTTTTTATGGTTGAAAATGTCGTATTTGGTTTTGGAATGTAAGGGTTTTTTCTTTCTTTTTTTAAGAAAATGTTAGGTAGTTCTAAGAACACAGGTATTTCTGGGAGAAAATATCATCTTTTTGGAAAAGAAGGTTGTATTTACAGTTGAAATGTGGTACTTCCGTGATCAAATGCCCTATTTTTGCTAGTAAGTGTCAAACTGAGGATTGTAAAGTAGTATTTTGGGGAGATAATGTGAGGTATTTCTAATTTCTATATCTATGGTATAGGGTGGAGAAGGACACTCAGAGGAGCAGGAAAACCAGCACATGGCTGAGAGGCTGGTGCAAACGCCAAACTGTGGGGTG
>NW_011222695.1:0-504 GCF_000146605.3 Meleagris gallopavo | reverse complement strand
CCTGCAAGTCAGGATGAGGCTGGTGGACAGACAGAGGTTTGGCTGTGCTAGTGATATGCTTGATCAGACATGGCTTTCAAGACGATCCTAATCCCAAGTTGAGCAAGCTAAGCAAGAGGAGTGCATTAAGCTCCATTGGAACGCGCAGACATGTGGGCCCAATCCTCCCGTGTTTATGACTGGACTTGGGGAAATCCTAGAATCCTCGTAGAATGTCTTGGGATGGAAGGGAATTTAAGGATCATCAAGCTCCAACCCATGTGCCTGAGGCTGGGCTGCCAGCATCCACATTTCATGCGGGACTAGACCAGGCTGCCCACGGCCCCATCCATCCCAGCCTTGGTCTCCTCCAGGGATGGGGAAAATCCGTTTTTGTATGTACTTGTTGGTAATGTTCTTCCCGTTTTGACGTGTCGAATGTGTTGTGCTCAGCCTGGTCCAACTGAGCCAAACCTGGAATGACCTGGTTTCTCCATTTTGTTGTGCAGCGCCAAAGAAACGCGG
>NW_011222694.1:0-565 GCF_000146605.3 Meleagris gallopavo | reverse complement strand
GAAATAGATCTCTTCTGCTATACATTGTTGAAGATGCTTTCAGGATGTTTTTAATTATTATTTCTGGTTCTGTTCACACTGAAAGTTGATCTCATTTCATTTGTAGGTTATCTATCAGTCAAACCGATGGCACTCTGAAGAATTCAGTGCAGGTGGTTCTTTCTGAGAATGAAAAAGTGTTGAATTAGTCATTTGTCTTCTGTGGTTCAATATACTCTTTTCTGCTGTCCTCTCTTCCAGTACTTCTTGGGATTTTGTTTCCTTTGTTCTTGGTTGTTTTGTTTATTTGTTTGTTTTATTTTAATTTTTTTTTACTAGTTATTTGAGAAACATTTGCTATGTGATGTTGAACTGGCATTTCATTGTGGAATCTCTGCCTTACTCTCAATTTAAAAAGTCTCTTTGAATGGATAACCTGCAGTTTTTATACTCTGCAAGGGATGTCATACTGTGGCCACCAGGTGATGTGGCTCATGTTCTTTACCACTGCTGGCTGCTCCAGAGTAGTTATGTGTTAGATCTATTGGAGTTTCACAGCTTTCTATTAAGCAGTGATAACCCAAAG
>NW_011222693.1:0-426 GCF_000146605.3 Meleagris gallopavo | reverse complement strand
ACATATATAGATTTCAGCCTTGCCCTCTGAAAAAATTCTTCAGGAAAAATCTGCATAGGCTTTTAAGATGGATAAGTGTATGATGTGACTTCAGTTTCCAGGATGGTTTGCAAACTTCTAAAAACAAATTTCACTTAAATATTTATTTTTTCTGAAAAAAGCTGACTTTTTAAAAATTATTTAGCTTATTTTTTCACTGAAATTTAAATTATATTAGGAAGTAGACATCCATATTAGTTGGAGGAAATGCTACTGGCAATTCTTAAAAACTATTCTTCATCCTTTCAAAAATATAAATAGTAACAGGAGAATGCTTAGCTGGGTAAGATAATAAGAATGAGATTTAATTTATCCGTGCATTTCAGTGTATGACAGTAATTTCTGAGTCAGAATATAAATGGCATTTCATTCCCTCTGTTTCTCAGG
>NW_011222692.1:0-433 GCF_000146605.3 Meleagris gallopavo | reverse complement strand
ACTGAAAAAAGAAGCAGATCAAGCATGTAATTTGAACAGGGATTAATTATACACTTAGCAAACAAGATTAAAAAAAAAAAAAAGTTTAAGGTTTGTCTGCATTAACTATGCCCATGGGGGTGTTTCTTTGTATGTGATGATGCTCCATGAGATATTAGGTCTAGTTCCACCAGATCTCCTGAAAAGCCTTGAAGGCTTGGGGAAACTCTGCAAATACATTTCAGCAGGAGGTAGACAATGAGAAGGGAAGTGTCGGCATCTCTTCCTCAGAGCACAGGAGAAGCCTTTGTTGAGTGGCCTGAGGCTAGTTCTCAGCTCCTGGATTTCAAACAGATATAATTATCACTTGGATAAGGTTCAGGACTCAGAGGGAGCTGCCAAATCTTTCATGAAGGAGTGAGTATGTCCCACTGAATCTGGGATAAAAAGCAAG
>NW_011222691.1:0-513 GCF_000146605.3 Meleagris gallopavo | reverse complement strand
GGAGGAATTGGGAGAGAGCAGAGGGAGGGTATTGGGGCTGCTTGGCAGCATGGGGAGCTCCGTCCTTCAGGATTTTTGGAGGAGGCAGCACAGAGGAGATGGAGAGATCCATGGGTGCAGGACGTGGGGTGCAGGGCATGGAGCTGGGGACCCTCCAGCACTTAGGGGCGGCCTCTGCCAGGCAGGGACAGACGTCAGCGGTTCCTGCTGAGCATGGGGACAAGGACACAGACACACAGAGCGTGGCTTTGCTGAGGTCTTTATTGATCACTGGAGGATGTCAGTGACCATCAGGGTCTTCATTCTTCAGAGGACTCCTTTGGTCAGCAGAGGATGTCAGAAGGTGTCTCTGACCATGGAGAAGCCTCGTCCCTGCAGCCCTGCGAGCGCTGGAGAAGCACGGCCTTCAGCCTGCCTTAATTATACACTGGGCAAGAAGCCTGCAAAATACAGTAAGCTGAATTATTGTTCAATATGTACAGTCTGTTTTTTCTCTCCTTGTGTACCTGAACG
>NW_011222690.1:0-435 GCF_000146605.3 Meleagris gallopavo | reverse complement strand
GTTACCTTGGTCACCTAGACTGGCGATAAAGGAAAATAATAATAAAGCCTTTGCACACAACCTTATGACAGCCATGCTCACAGAATACTTTCTTTCCCTTCTTAAGAAGGAGATAAGTAACAACTACCTCTATTTCTTTACTTGTTTTTACGTTTTTTTTTTTTTTCCCTTCTCCAGGTAAATTTGAACCCTGCAAGACTCAGGCATTTCTCTTCCTCTCTCACAAGGCATTAAAAAGAGAAGAGATGCCAGAAGCACCCAGTAGCAGGTGGTTGCAGAGTTTTCTCTAAAGTAGGAAACTGCTTTTTAAAGGGATTTTAAATTTGTAATCATTGAAGCTCCATACAATCTGTTTCATGGAACCTCATGTCTACCTTAATGTTTACTGATGACACCTCTCTTACTTTGAAAATGGAACCAAAGTACATTAATCAT
>NW_011222689.1:0-462 GCF_000146605.3 Meleagris gallopavo | reverse complement strand
GTTGAGGAATGCATCTGCAGTGATCTCAGCTTTTAGGCAAACACATTTTCATTTCCTTTCGAAATGTGCAAACTATTATTCCCCAACCCGTAAGAGACTAATGGCTGAAACTCAACTATCTTAATAGTCACATTTCTCTTATACTTTAGAAATAGTAGGAAATTCTGAGATTTTGCCCCTGCTGAAATACAGTTTGTGTTTTTTTTTTAAACAAAGTTTTCAGAAGAACTGAGATTTTTATCTGAGCTACTAGTGCAGAGCAATCTGTGTCAATGCACTCTCTTCAGTAACTTCAGTGTATTTGGAGTTAAATCAACAATACCACAAGCCCTGTTCTTCTAGTAGCAACATGTAGTCCTCAACAGGCTAAATAAACCCAGAATAAAAAGTTTTTTACCAGTCAATATTGAAATAGTTATTTCTGCAATCCTTACACAAGACAAAGTATTAACAAGGCTAGAA
>NW_011222688.1:0-488 GCF_000146605.3 Meleagris gallopavo | reverse complement strand
TTTTCCTCTGACATCTCATCCAAACTTTTTTCTGCCTAATGGTGGTTTTAATGTCACCTGATAGGTAGGTCAGCCTTCCAAAAGCTGAAGAGGAGGGTAACTCAGCTTCAGAACACTCAAACGTTCTATATTAGTATTCTTACTATTTGTGGTGTGAGTCTTCTGTTTTCTTCATTCACACTGAGACTTGCTCTTTGAAACTTCTTTCCCTAGAAAAAAAAAGAAAAAACAAAAACAACACATCTTCCATTGGAGTTGTTGAACAAAAATACAGCTAACTCTAAGGAAACTCTATGCCTGATTAAAACTGGCAACTGGTAACCATTCCATATTCCCAGCACGCCTGATTTTGTAGCACCAAACAAGTATCAGTGCTCAGTGCGTGCCTAAGTCTGAATGTGCAAGGTTTCCTCTAAGGCCTGAATCCTGCCACATCATGCTCATGTTCTAGATTCTGCTGTGTACACCAGAAACCTAAAAAGCTGTCA
>NW_011222687.1:0-489 GCF_000146605.3 Meleagris gallopavo | reverse complement strand
GATACTAGAGACCTACACCTTGAAGGCTGAGCATGCAGAGTGGCTAGCTGCCATTTCTGTTAGTTCAGGTGAAGTGTAAGCCTTGGTCTCACAACTTCCTTTTTCTCTCCCTCAGCTGCGGATCAGAGCTAGTACCCACGTAAACAAAGGATGAGGTTCCTCAAGTAACTGATGTGATGATTTTGGGGCTACCACAATTGGTAGCTGGAACATAAGAGAAAAGCACAGAACCACCTATCTGACCATTATCTCATTGCACAGACAGATGAATGAACATCTGAAAATTTCCAGAGAGAAAGCAACACTAGAAACATCCATCTGCTCAGTTGTTAACTTAAACATTGCATTATTTCAGTGCCAAAATAATTTTCTTGCTTGCCACGGCACATTAAGGGAAGTGTTTTTATGAAGATCTATGCAAACATTTTGCAAGGTAAGCATGCGTGGGCAGAAGCAACATAATTCAGATACGTTCATTGCAAACGTTCA
>NW_011222686.1:0-496 GCF_000146605.3 Meleagris gallopavo | reverse complement strand
TCTAATTCAAGGCATGAATGTGTGAGTTCTGAAGGGACTTAGGGACTGCGGTAAAAAATCGTTGTCATAGTAACAGAAAGGGAAATAGGCCTGGCTCACCTGGGACTTTAACTTACTGCAAAAGTCTGATTTTTTTTTTTTTTTTTAAGTAAAAGCACTCAGTAAGAGAAATAAATAAATAAGTTCTTTGTATTCTGAACCAATTCTTCAACTGTACCTTTTTTTCCTCATATCTGTACCTTTTCCGTTCAAACCTATCCTAAAATCTCTGATTATTATTTTTTTTTAATTGTTGCTGCTAAACCCATTTTGTTCTACAAATGGAAACACAGAAAATATTTTTGCTTATGGTAGACTGAAGAATCTGTGAGATTTTTTTTGCCTGTTTTGTCTGAATTGCGAAGATTTGCATGTTTTTAATCCAACAACTGTGATCTTTCATGTAAAATTGGCTTCTTTACCTCGGAAATTCGAAATGTAATCAGATGAATCAGAT
>NW_011222685.1:0-495 GCF_000146605.3 Meleagris gallopavo | reverse complement strand
ACATCATAACATCATGCAATGTACTGGGGTTTGACTGCTGATGCTCAAGTCCGGGTGCCTGTCCAGCGGAGAGAGCAGCTACGTTCCCAGGGGGCTTTGCGGTCAGCGAGGAGATATAACTCCCGGCAAGGTCACCTGATGCTCTCTTCTCTGCCTGCGCTGCTTCGCTTGCGCTTCTCTGCCTGCGCTGCTTCGCTTGCGCTTCTCTGCCTGCGCTTCTCGCCTGCGCTTCTCTGCCTGCGCTTCTCATCTCAGCGTTGTGGTAAGGCCGATCCACCATCAATTTCACATTCTCTCTCCTTATAAAATTCTGTTGATACCATATTTAGTAAATTACTTTGTTTTACCTCAGATTGTTGCCACTGTTTTCAATTATTTCGGGGTCCCTTATTTTCTTTTTTTCCGGGGGCGCGGATCCGCGGATCCCTCCGCCCTTCTAGTCACGGAACCGGGCCGAACCAGCCCGTAAACCGTTGACATTCTTGGTGGAGAATG
>NW_011222684.1:0-521 GCF_000146605.3 Meleagris gallopavo | reverse complement strand
GTAAAACAAACATATACATCGCTATAATATTTAAACACCAGTAGCTTAAAGCCACAATAAGACATCAGACCAAAAGCTACCCAGTTTCCTACTGATTTCAGCAGTGCCCATGTAATTTTCAACTAACAGGAACAGTAGCCAAAGCAAGCTACTAGACAAAGAAATAAAAAAAAAAAGAAAGAAAAAAAAAGAATTAGACTTATAGCTTGAAAAGCATATGCATTATACTGTTGCTTTTATTATTGTAGAAAGGAAAATCTTAGAAGAAAAAATCTTGTAATATTTTTAGATCTATATTGTATCCTGTTCTGTTGTCTATTTCACACAGAAAAGCCTAGTTAAGAGCTTTCTATTTCATCTACTGCATTCTTTCAAAGAATAAATACCTGTAGATTCAACAACTGAAAATTAAAATCAAAAGCAGTTGTCATGTCTTTGAGTACATTCTCCTTCTCAATTACATGAAAAGTAAATTTTGGTAGAAATGTACACCATCCTTCCTAAGTATATCTTGTTATATT
>NW_011222683.1:0-509 GCF_000146605.3 Meleagris gallopavo | reverse complement strand
TTACTTGCCTTTGGGTTAATTTCTGCATATGAAATAAGATCTGGATTGCTGGAATTAGCATTACTGTCTTTTGCACCTGTGGTGGAGATGAAAGAGCCCATGATGGAATTCAGCATTTTGGAACAAAACTTCAAAATCCACTGGAAACCCCAGCCTGCTCCTTCAGCTGTTGCTGCCTCCACCACTAACGAAGATCCTGTGTTAGCCTCAGATCTTACTTGAGAGCCTGGAAAATGCAGCCCAGTGAGCTGTTGGCTAGAACCTAAGCCCTCGCCCCCACTGGTGGAGTTAATTTTGCCAGGTGATTTTAAAAGGCTCCAAATTGTGCTTTCCATTGGGATGCTGTTTCATCAGCTAAGTTTTTTTTCGGGTTGATTCAGTATGCCCTTGATTTATTTTTTATTTTTATTTTTTAAATCAAATCCAGCGTTATTTCATCTGTTTCCTGTCTTCATTTGTCACCCAACTTTTGAGGGTTTGACTTCATGTAAATCTGCCACAATCTGTGT
>NW_011222682.1:0-450 GCF_000146605.3 Meleagris gallopavo | reverse complement strand
TTCCACATTCAGCTTACTGTCTCCACTAGGCCTTCGGCCTTGGTTTGTGGGTTTGCCCATTAGGAGTTATTTGCTGCTCTGTCATTGTCTTAAATGTTCCATCTGTTGTTTTGTGACTCAGTACAAAAATCCTTCTTAGAGCTGCGGTAATCTCACGGGTCTGCAGGAACTGATAGTGAACTTCAGCTTCTTTAGACACAATTTTTGCAGTAAAAGTGGAAAAACACAGTGTGCGCATGGCATGGCATGCTTTCAAGTTGTACCAGGTGCTGATAGCTCTTATGTCTCCACAGCAGCATTTTAGGAGATGAGAGTTTATTACTGTCTTAATTGTACACTTGCCACAATTTTGGTAATCACGTAGTACGTCTTGCAGCCTCCTGAAGGCTGTCAGGCTGACAGCAGTGTGATTCCAAAACACTGGTCAGGTCCTTTAAAAGCAAAATGAAA
>NW_011222681.1:0-385 GCF_000146605.3 Meleagris gallopavo | reverse complement strand
TTCTAGCCCAAGCTTCATGAAAACTCTTTCCTGTAAATGTGCTCGTGTCTTACAATTTGGGAATTGCTGCTCTAGACAATCTTGTAACAGCATCACCACCTCTGCTTTCAATTTAAAATGATTGCTCAGGCTTTAAACACTCACAGAGAACAAGACCCAGTGTTGCCAGTGAACCCACATCTGCCTTCAGCTGGGAGGGAGGAGTAGGAGACTCTTGAATTGGGATGAAAGCCACTGAGCTCCGTAAGAAGAGCAGCCAGTGCCCCTGCTGGGTTTCAGGGATTGACTCATTCTCAGCAGAGCTCACATATTTCTGTGTTTGGTTTTTTTGTTTTGTTTTTGTTTTCCTTCCTTTCTGTTATTTTGTTAGTTTGATAAAGAAGGG
>NW_011222680.1:0-527 GCF_000146605.3 Meleagris gallopavo | reverse complement strand
GGTAGGGATGTCTCATCCCTGGTTTCTTATTCAAGGCTGGGTTGAATGAGGCCCTGGACAGTTTGATCTGGTGAGTTGCAACTTTGCAACTCGGAGCTGGATGGTCTTTAAGGTCCCTTCCAACTCAAGCCATTCTGTGATTCTCTGGAACTGTGCTTGTCCTCCTTGTCTCTCACTTGTTTGGCCGTGTGAGAGGTTGGGGTAGCGGGGTTGGGGTGGGGGTGGGGATTGGAGTGTGTGAGAGAGAGATTCTTGCTGTAGGTACTGAGAAGCTGCTGTGCATTTGAGCCAATGGCTGCTGCTGGCCACTGGGTGCCACTGTTTCTCTGAAGAACAGCTGTGCTGATGATACAGCACAGGGTGCTGTGCATGCCATGCAACTGAATAATTAAGAAGGGAGAGAAGTGTGACTTCTGCTCCAGTGAAAATCTCATCTGCTGACAGGCTTTTGTAGTTGAATTCAGAACCTGTTGCCACAGAGGGAGCAGTTGCTGAAGTTTGGAGACTCTTTCTGTTTTAGTCCTTGC
>NW_011222679.1:0-496 GCF_000146605.3 Meleagris gallopavo | reverse complement strand
AATTAAAATAAATTCAAGGAAGTGAAAAATCTTAAAGTTGTAAGGTTTTTAATTAATGCCATTGGTGTCAGGAATCCTCATTAATCACAGCTGTGTACATTCTGTCTTCACTTTCCCTTTGCATCTCGAAGAGCTTAATTTGAGCTCCAGTGACAAACTTTGCAGAAGATTTTAGGTTATGAGCAATACAACTTGTCCCAGATTCACTGCATTTGCAGCAGCCTCACCTTTTGTCAGAGCTTCTTGCAGAGATGAACGATGGCATAGAACACTGTTTCTTGATTGAAAATGTGGTTTGCAGCATGATTTGGATTTAATAGCACGTTGTGGTGTTAGCTTATATATATTACTGTCATGTATAATACTTTTCTGAAGGAGAGCTTTTTTTTAAAGAATATGGGTTCTTCCTTCACTAAAGATACCAGTGTACTTTTGTGCATGGTGTGCTTTTAGAATGGTGTTCTATTTCAGTATGACTACCTGGATGCTTCTTAAG
>NW_011222678.1:0-338 GCF_000146605.3 Meleagris gallopavo | reverse complement strand
CTTTTTTTTTCCTCCTAATCTTAAGTTGTCTTTTTCTTTCTCTCTCTTCTTTATCTCTGAGGTGTTCCATTCACTTATTTAAAGCCTTACTTCTCCTATTCTGTCACAGTGTTAGATGAGTTCTTTGTCTTATTTGTAGATTTCTTTCCTGGACTTTTACATTTTACAGCTCAAGGTTTCTCTCTAGAAATTAATGTCTTGCCTTTAATAGATCATCTCTTTATCTGCACCATTAAAATTGGTCACTAGCAGCTTTAAAGTTTCTTTGTAGTTTGAATTAAGCATAGGTATGTGGATAAGAAACTCACCCCTTCACGAATCCTGTACCTTGAGTCCAC
>NW_011222677.1:0-512 GCF_000146605.3 Meleagris gallopavo | reverse complement strand
GAAAAGACAGGAGTAACATTTCTCCTGATATACCTTCCTCCAGAAAATCAGTCTTTTTTTTTTTTTTTTTTTTTTATTTTAATTCTCTAGCTGGGCACTGAATCCATGTATTTATGTTTAATAGTTGTTGATGGGCTTTATTTCCAAGAATGTGTCAAATCACATTTTGGCACCACCGAAATTGTGTTTCAATGAATTCCACGATGTCCTTGGGCACTATCTGAAAATATAAATCTGCTTGATGGTTGCCAAATACCTACTTCATAATTTCACTTGTATCCCCTACTCCCACGTATTCTTCAGTTGTAAGAAGTGTTGCATGATCACTGCCAATTTCTTTTCTCCAGGATTTTCAAAACTTCTATTTTCTGATATCATATCCCCTCATCATGTCTTCTCCAGACAGACATATCATCTGCTTTTTAATATCTTTTCAGATAGAACACGGTTGATCTCTTTGGTTATTCCTTTTTCCCTTCTCTGTATTTTTTCTAGTTCCAGTATATCCCGTT
>NW_011222676.1:0-405 GCF_000146605.3 Meleagris gallopavo | reverse complement strand
AGACAACTTTTTTTTTAGCAGCTTCTAAATCTGGAAGTATGGTAGGCCCCATTTCCTTCTTTTTAGCAACTATCTACACTTGTCCATAAGAATGTCTGCTTCATCTTTTTCCCTCATTTCTTCCATGTATATATTGTCAGACCAAGACCAATTGCTCAGTAGTGTTGAATTAACTTAGCGTTTGTCAAATATACTTGAAGTATTAGATGCAGCACAAAATATGGGTGAAGATATCACATCTCCTTTGCTCTTAATGCTTTAGGACACTTACAATGGAAATTGAAAGTCTGAATCTGGACGTACTTTTTTTTTTTTTTAACCTACAAGGAATTTGAACTTGACTTGCCCCACTACTTTTTTTCTTTTTTTTTTGGAAGCTGTTCCACTTTACACAGAGTAATTAAA
>NW_011222675.1:0-497 GCF_000146605.3 Meleagris gallopavo | reverse complement strand
ATTTATTAGCCTCAATTTCAATTAGATTGTATTATATTGTATTATCTTATATTTCGATATCATAGTTAGTAAAACAAGTCTTCCTCCTTAAATCATTGTCGCTGGTTTTTTTGTTGTTGTTTATTTTTGAGCCCAGTCCCCACCTCCCTACCCTTCCCCTTTTCCCTTTCCACTTTTTGGGGCCAGGGGACGCACAGGCCTACTCGCCCCCCTGTCACAGGCATAGATTGATCTAGATAACACCGTGACAGTTTTTGGTGGTGAATGTGGGCAAACTGAAGCTTTTAACATTAGCAGGACAAGAAAGGGTATTTTTTTAAGCCAGAGACTGCAAAAGTATTGCTACTTCATAGATTAGATTGTAGTCTGTCAAACTCTGGACATTGTACCAAGTTGGGTTTTTTTGTTTTGCTTTTTGGGTTTTTCCTTTTTAGCAGCTACTAGCTATGAATCCACTCTTTATTTTAGGAGCACTGTATAAGAAATTAAAAACTATT
>NW_011222674.1:0-509 GCF_000146605.3 Meleagris gallopavo | reverse complement strand
TTATCTTCATTGGAATTGAAGCAGGTGATACCAATTAACCAGTTTCTCATGGCCCTCTTAACTCCAGAGCCTTATTCCCCAGAGCACTATTAAGAAGATATTAAAAAAGGCCAAAGTCTACTCTCTGGCAATCCAGGGCTGTGATTTTGCTCCACGCCCTCCGTGCTGCCCTAAGGATCCTAAAGTCCACCATTTTATGATCACTGCAGTAAAGGCTGCCTTTGACTTTCGTCTTCCCTGAAAACCTCTCCTTGTCAGTGAGAACAAGATCCAATATAGCATAGCAACTCTCTTCATTGGCTCCTATATCACTCGGAAAAGGAAAGAATCTCACGGATTGCCAATGCTTTGCTGTATTATCCCTCCAACAGATATTGGGGTGGTTGAAGTCCCTCTATTTTACAGCTGTTGGTTATTTTTTTCTTAATTTTTTCTTTTTTTTCTAAAAGTAAAATTTAAACCAGACTATTTGCTACCTAATTCTTCTATCATTGAATACTCCCATGAAA
>NW_011222673.1:0-357 GCF_000146605.3 Meleagris gallopavo | reverse complement strand
GTGGAACAATTTGGATGTAATTTCTCAACCAGAATCTTTTCCTAAAGCTTTAAGCAATTTTTTTCTTTATCTTTTTATACTAATAGAAACATCTTCAAGTTGTGGCCCCTTGGCTTTTAAGCAAGTGAACTGAGCACCTCATGCCATTACTTTGCAGGCAAGCACTTATACAGCTAGCAGGTTACTAGCCCATGGGATATCTCTTGGTACAGTACTCCTCATAATGAAGCCTTGTAATCTAGAAGACTGGAGCTTGGTGACATTACAGTGTGACACTAAAGGCATGTTGTGTATCTAGTAGTTCTACTAATGGGAATGTTATTTATCTGTAGGCAGAAGGCCTGCTGAAATAGTATC
>NW_011222672.1:0-332 GCF_000146605.3 Meleagris gallopavo | reverse complement strand
GGGGAGATGGAAGCTGCGGCCACAGCCCGGCTCTTGCGCAGGTGATGCTGGCCCCCGGATTGCCACAAACGAAGCAGAGCTGGAAAGAGCAGAGCATTTCCCATCAGCAGCAGGTTAAGGGCCTACGCAGCGGGCCCGCACCTCTGTGCAGGGCACAGGATGGGGGCAGGGCTGGGTGGCACTCTGCAGAGCTGCCTGGTGAACAGGGCTCGTCTGCAAGAGCAGGAATTTCTCTTGGAGCTGGTTGCAAGGGCTGGGATTGCTTTCCCTGGACCAGGCTATGCTCGCCATGCCTCTCCTGGCACCAAGCTCCCTGTTCTGGTCCAGAACTC
>NW_011222671.1:0-464 GCF_000146605.3 Meleagris gallopavo | reverse complement strand
CCCTGGTGTCTCTCGTTGCTGGCAGTGTCTCTGCATCCCATCCTCGTGGAGGTGATGGCCGGGGATGGGACACGCACACCGCTGGGCCCCGCAGGTGATGAGAGGAGGTCCCGGGGGAAACTTGTGGTGGCAGTGATGAGGGTCTGCGCTGCTGCCCTCGTCTTTGGCCTGGGCCTCTACTTTCCTCGACGCCCGCAGCCTCTGGATACGAAGAGATGACAGCCCTGGTGGGGAAGACAGCTGAATCACTTTGACACTCAATAAACACCTTTAGATCACACGCAAGTATGTTCTGCTTCCTGTTTGATAGTGTATATACCCTCCAATCTCCCTCAAATACGTTCAAAGCCATTTTCATCCCTCCAGCTTTGCCCTTCCTCATCTTCCATATTTCATAGATGGATAAATACCTTTAACTTTCCCCTGACTCCACTCCCACGCCCCTTGTGCCCTTTTAGTGACCT
>NW_011222670.1:0-496 GCF_000146605.3 Meleagris gallopavo | reverse complement strand
TTGGTTTGCTTTGCTGGCCTCTTAATGCTCTCAGGAATGAAATATCACCAGCAATAATGCTTAAGAAATGTAGTCTCTAAATAATGTGGAATCTCTGCTTGTTGACTCAACTCCCGACAGCTGCTGAAGAGCATCAGAGTATGAAGCAAATGTGTCTCTGTAGCACATGGCTGCATTCTGCGCTCTGCTGCAAGCAGTTGGCATTGGGGGTCCTCTGGGCCCCTCTCATAGAAACTGTGCTTCCTTCTCTCCCCAGTAAACAGAAAGCTGATGCCAGCTTTCAGAACGGGGTAAGCAGAAAAGAAACAAGCAGAAAATCTTGTGTTATTGTGTTATTAAGTGCGTTTTCTTTTCCTTTTTTCTTTCAAATAGGAGCACCTCAAAGTAGAGCACACAGTATATTTAGATGTGAAGAGAAAGACTGAAGGGAAAAAGATGTTTTCGAAGTGGTGTTGAGAGACATTTTGAGATCACCTGGTGGTTCCCTTGGAGGGAG
>NW_011222669.1:0-332 GCF_000146605.3 Meleagris gallopavo | reverse complement strand
GCTGCATGAGCACTGGTATGAGCACAGACCCATTCTTTGCTTCCAAGTTCCCTCTTAGTGAGTTGGAATGACAGATGTTCAGCCTCCTTGAAATCTATGCTGAAACATCTCTGTATAAGTTATAGGCGTTGCTAAAAGGCTGTCAAGGCAGCGGCTAGGAGATTACAACCTAGTATCTGAGAGGCTTTTGTTGTTGGAAAACGGCTCATTATACTTCAAAAAATCAGAATTTTTATAAGCAGAATGTTCTTTTTTTTTTTTTCCCTCCAGGTCTGGATGTTCCCAGAAGCAAGATCGTTTCCATCAGGTATTAAAATCTGTTTTCAGTGGCA
>NW_011222668.1:0-464 GCF_000146605.3 Meleagris gallopavo | reverse complement strand
CCTCTAGAGATCATTGAGTCCAGCCCTCACGTAAGCAGGCTCCCTACAGCAGGCTGCACAGGTAGACAACTGGGTGGGTCTTGAATATCTCCAGAAACGGAGAATCCACAGCCTCCGTGGGCAACTTCTCCCAGTGCTCCATCACCCTCACTATGAAGAATCACAGAATTTAGGGCTGGAAGGGACATCTGGAGATCATCTAGTCCACCCGCCCTGCCGAAGCAGGCTCCTAGATGAGGTTGCACAGGTAGGCATCCAGGTGGATCCTGAACATCTCCATAGAAGGAGACTCCACCACCTCTCTGGGCATGCTGTTCCAGTGCTCTGCAACCCTTACTGTGAAGAAGTTCTTATGGATATTTGTGCAGAACTTCCTATGCTTCAGTTTGTAACCATTTCCCTTTGTCCTATCGCTACACACCACTGAAAAGAGTCTGGCCTCATTCCTTTGACTCCCACACTTC
>NW_011222667.1:0-330 GCF_000146605.3 Meleagris gallopavo | reverse complement strand
TATATAAAACTCATAAAAATCAAAGCTTTCAGATACTGCCAACTAATCCCCTCTCCCTTGCTTGATATAATGGAACAAGAATTAAAATTCAGAGGATTAAAACCAAATCCTGATCCAGAAGGTATAAAAGCTGTTCCAGTTGACATCAGCGGAAGATTCACGTGCGAATCAATGTCAATGGGAAGTATACAGCCATTATCATTTAAAGATTCCTGCTAAAACTAACTTTATTTCTTCTTCTTTTTTTAATGGCTTCTTTCTCTACTTCAAGCACTTTCAATTTTCTAGGAAGCTTGAGCATAAACAGGATTTAAATCATTCAGCTGCAAC
>NW_011222666.1:0-531 GCF_000146605.3 Meleagris gallopavo | reverse complement strand
CCTAAAATCCAATTGCCTGACATTTAGATGAGCAGTTGCATACAAGGGGAACTAAGCTCACAACTAAGTCTTAATTGATATCGATGAGAAATTATGTCAGCAGAGGCACTTTAAGATGCAAGTTACCTGGTATCACTGAATGAAAGACGAAAGCCATATTTTCAGATCTATGTATTTTTTCGTATTTTCCTGTTTGATGACAGCATTTTGCAAGAATACATTACACTTAAAATAAGTTAATCTTAAAATAAATTAATCTTAAAATAAATTAATATTTAAATGTTTATATATATATGTTTTTATATATATAAAACATTATCCAATGTTCTTGCAGAAGTACTATCCTCAACCAGGAAGATCACCTCATTCTGGATAAAATTTATTCATAACAAATTCACACACAGATTTTTTAAAGTCACATACAATCAGCAGCTGCTTTGGCAATTGCCTTTGCTGCATTCTTCTGAATATCAGGAACAGTAGAGACTCCAACAAACGAAAGTAGCTTTTTAAGGCCTCCTGTCTGCTGAA
>NW_011222665.1:0-534 GCF_000146605.3 Meleagris gallopavo | reverse complement strand
CCGCGTTACTTGGCCTGACAAGGTCGCTATCCCATTGCAAACGGGTTTATGATCCTCCGTGGAGGACCTTCACACCCATACTGGTCAATTAGGCACGAGGGAGGCGACGTACGAAGAAGCGTTTGAAAGCCCAGAGTTGACAAAATCTTTGGCAGGGATGAGGAACACTTGATTGTACAACAGGCTCCTCCCGTCTTTATGAACCTTAGTGTCCATATTAACCCTCCTAGAGGCCTCGGAGGCCACTGTCCAACAGGTTGCCCAGCTGGTAGCTGATCTGGGGAGTCAGAGTGCCTGAGAACAAGGCGCAATGTCAGGGTGGTGGATGGAGCCAACGTACTCCCAGTCACTAAGACCAGAAAGGCCGCCCACGGACACCCCTGACAGGGCCCCATGCGGGTGTCCCAGAAACAAATGTTCAACCATCTCACACGGGCTGGGCGGCCTTTTGCCAAGAGCGACCGGCAACCTCATCATATTTTACTGCAGTGACGGAAACAGCTGCGAGACGATCAAAAACTTCAAAGTACTCCC
>NW_011222664.1:0-516 GCF_000146605.3 Meleagris gallopavo | reverse complement strand
AGGATTTTTTTCTAAGTTCTTGTCTACGCTTAATTATCTTTTTATCAGCTCCTCTTTATCTCTGCATTATCCCTTTTGAAAGAAAGTGATCAGAAATGTTACTGCATTCTTGAAATGGTTTTAACGTTGTCAAGTCATTTCATAATTTTATTTTCACCATCACGTTTTTGCATCATATTTGCTGTTTTTCGCTGCAATTCAATATTATTATTGATGTCTGTGGCATCCATCTCCCTGAAGGGACTTGAAGTGAAAACAATCTAAGGTTCACTAGAGGGGGAAAAATTTAGAGCACTGGGAAAATAAAAAACACAAATGGATATTTTTGTTATAGTGGTACCTGATCACACATCTAGCTTACATTTCTCCAAGGGTGAGCCATAGTCACCCTTGATTGCTGGAGGTTATTTAGCAGCTTCTGTTTTTGTTTTTAAAATTCCCAAAAGCTTTTTCCCCTGTTTTTGCCAACAGGTTTGCAAACCTTTTGACAAACCTATGCCAAGGTTTGCATAACGA
>NW_011222663.1:0-485 GCF_000146605.3 Meleagris gallopavo | reverse complement strand
CTCTCTAGATTAAATTACAGTTGTCAATCAATAATATTTAATTGTTAAAAAACTACCTTTAATAACAATCTTGTGTATCTGGTTCTTCATTGTATTTTCTTGTGAGACAAACACAGGTCAGTTATGTATGTTGCTATCATTCATAAAATGCTGGTATTCCTAAGCAGCTGCAAATCTGCAGTAAAAAGGCAAATCAGAATATTTTATTGAGATATTACATATTTTTGTTTTTTTTTTTAAATCCCTCATTCATTAATATTTTCTCCTAGGTCTTGTCTCACAGAAATAAGATTCAGTCCCTTCCAATCATTTTCCCTTCCTTACCTACTAATACCCACCTCAGTAGGGAGCAGAAGTCACCCAGAGTTCTCTGGGGGAGCTGGCAGCAGGGTAAAGTCTGTTTTCTTTGTTTAACAGTACATGTCCTGTACAGATCTTTTGTGCTTTTTTAGACTTCTTTCATGAGTTGTCTATCAGACAGGCAA
>NW_011222662.1:0-409 GCF_000146605.3 Meleagris gallopavo | reverse complement strand
ACGCACCAAGAAGTGCTGGCTTGGACAACAATCTCAAGTGGGACAAGAATACGGAGGTACTTCATTTCTATTTTCTCAAACTGAAAGGTATCAAATGTCTGCTTAAGGATAAAATAAAACGAGCAAAAAAGGACATGGAAAGCACACGAACCTCGGCAGGCACTTCAGATCAAAGCACTCTAATAGCAATAACTGCAGCAGGCAGTAGCTTATTTCTGCACATACCTAGCCGTCAAATTTGCTTGCCTTTAGATCTTTCTGCTTCCTATTGAATTAAGCCTCCTTTTTGCTTTAAGGTATTTATCAGACTTTCCACAGAACTGCTTTCATGTTTTACCAAAAATAACAACCCAGGGAAAAAAGACTCAGGAAAGGTCTCTGACAATACAGGGATGCAAACTTCCTACCT
>NW_011222661.1:0-447 GCF_000146605.3 Meleagris gallopavo | reverse complement strand
CACAGAATGCGTAAGAAGAATAGTTAAATTTGCAAATAAACTAGTAAATAGAAGTGGCAGATATTGGGCAAGAAAAAAAAAAATTATTTTAGAAATAATCTTCAAAAAAAAGCCACAGCACCTCCATGAATTCATTTTTCCTTAGAAGCTGATTGACTCATAGAATAAATTCTGAAAAACACTCACATTTCTGAATAATTCTTGCATTTTCACTGAGACCTGTATTGCTTTAAAAATCAAAGATTTCATGTTCATTATTGACATTAAAATAAAAATTAAATGTGCTTAAAGTTATATGATTTATGTCATTTCTTCTTACATTTAAGCTATTCATTTTGAGATCCTACCTCCTGAAGGCATATTACTCATATAACATGTAACATTTTGAGATGTAATTATATCGAAAAATTGAATATCTGCACTTTAAAAAAATCTATATTTTCCTAT
>NW_011222660.1:0-408 GCF_000146605.3 Meleagris gallopavo | reverse complement strand
ACCACAAACACGGCCACATCACTGCACGCTGTCACAAACACGGACCACATCACTGCACGCTGTCACAAACACAGCCACATGACTGCCTGTTAAATTAGACTGGTAGCATCGATCCCGTGTGCACTTGCCTCACTGGTGGAACAGTACTGCCGAAGTATGAACAGGAATGCTGCCAGCTTACACTCTAATGTAGGCTACAAATTAGGGGCAAGAGCTTTTCAGCTTAGTGCATGGAAAAAAGTCACTGTTCATGTAGGAAATTCAGCACCTCTCTAAGCCTAGAGACAAAGGGAAACTGTAGAACATTCCTTATGTTTTCCACTAGTTGGCTAAAGAATTAATGTACCTAACATACCACGAAATCTGTAAATGAATATGTAAAGCTGAACAGTGAAAAACTGACACAAG
>NW_011222659.1:0-482 GCF_000146605.3 Meleagris gallopavo | reverse complement strand
CAATGCGCTCACTGCTGTGTCTCGTGCCCTGCTGGCAGGCTCACAAGAGGTCTGACACGGCCACAAAACGTTGTCTTCGTTTGGTTGGCCTCCGGGAACACGTGAAAATCCTCGGGCTGCAATGCTTCCCTGATTCCAGCGAAGCAAAGGGAACTCCCAAAGGCCCTGCACATCAAGGCACTCTGGAGCCTCTTTTTGGCCTCCCAGCTTTCTTTACACCCTGGCTCTGCCACGGTCCAGACCTTGCTGGGCCACGGATTTGCCGAGCTGGGACGTTCTGCGATTCTGTGATATGTGACATGGACAAGAACCGCCACAGGAGGGATCCAGCTCCAGGCTGCTGTTGTGCCTGGTGCCTCAAGGAAGGCACCTCAAGCTCTGGAATGCGGGGACTGTGGGCAGGAGGTACGTTGGAGGGTCCTATTTCCTCCCCTCATCTGCTGAATGTGGTTCCCCTGGCCTTGTTCCCAAAAGGGCAAAGT
>NW_011222658.1:0-752 GCF_000146605.3 Meleagris gallopavo | reverse complement strand
AAAAAGGACACGCAGACAAGGACAGGGAGGGTTTGCTTCCCCTGGGCAGGGCAGTGATCCAGCAGAGGCAGTGCTGGCATCTCATCCCCAGGTGGAAACCCTGCAGCTAAAATTGGATTCAGCTCCCGGAGGACCCAGAACGGTTTCAGGGATTCCTCTGGCTCAGTTCAGCTGTGCACAAGGAGTTGCCTGCAGGCGAGCTCCTGCTCTGAGTCTTCGGTCCTTCGCAGGGTGTCAGCTGCTCACAGACAGAGACTGGGTGATGGCCAAGGTGCCTGGGAGCTGCTGGATGTGTGCGAGTGCTTGTGAAGTGTCATGGATAGTTGTGGGCAGCGAAATTCTGGCGGGCACTGGTCTCTGTGGAAGGCAAAGATGGATGTTCTGAAAGATGTTCATTAATGTCGATGTAATTGGAAAAAAGAGGTGAGAAGAAAAGGATTGAAGACAAACATTCCAATCCATTCAACTATGTTAATACACTTCTCAACTTCTACTATTCTCCTGAGTCTTCTCTCTTTAGTCTGACAACGGTAGTCCTGGAGTGGATTTGATATTCTCCATCTTCTTTTCTTTTATTTATTTGTTTATTCATTCATTCATTCATCTCAGTGTTTTCCAGAGCTGTGTTTGCAGGACACAATGCCTTCAGGTGCACGGACACAGACATTGGTGCCAGTGCCAACGCCCTGTGACTAATGCCCAGCATCCACTGCTCTACCTGCTGAATATGCTGAATATGCTGAATAACCTCC
>NW_011222657.1:0-586 GCF_000146605.3 Meleagris gallopavo | reverse complement strand
ATGCCCCCAGTCCCTGTACAGCAGCGCTCTCCTGCACCAATGCCTTTAGTGCTGCCACTGTCCCAAACCCACTGCTACCATACTGACACAGGCTGTAGGAATGATGTTTTATTAATTTCATGATTGCTAGAAATGGAGGTGATGATCTGGGGGAGGTTGGTGTCCACCCAGTAGAAGACGTTGTTGTCATCGCAGGTGCCTTCAGTGCAGCAACCTTTGGTAGGTTCAGGCGTGTCCCGCCCCACCGACTGACTGTCAACGTTTGACCCACAGGCTGTCGGATGGACAGGAGTGCTTCGTGGAAATCACTCTGTTCCCGTGGAAGCTGAGGCCGTTTGTTCCGTTCCCTGGAAATGACACGGCATGAGCGCGGAGAAAGGGATGCAGGCTCATTTGCAAAGCATCACCCTGCAGGGCTCTGATTCCTGTGCCGCTTTTCCAGCCTCACAGGACAGCTCGGGGCAGCCCGTGGGGCTCACCGCCCCTCTGGCAGGCCCCGTTTTGCATGGGAGTCTCCGGCTGGGTGTCAGCCCTACGGCCGGGCAAGTCTCAGGGGAGAGCTGATGGACCTCTGGAGGTCCGCTTT
>NW_011222656.1:0-538 GCF_000146605.3 Meleagris gallopavo | reverse complement strand
AGTACTAATTCCTGAAGTAATTGTCAGGTGTCCATTACATAAGGTATTTTGGCCTTTTTTTTTTTTCTAATAGACAATAATACTTTTTACCTTTAAAAAGGAATTGAATTTTGAATAATTTAAAAATATTGAAATTATGAAATATATGTGCTGCTGATTTTTGCTATCCTAATAAGGGAAATTGTGCCTTAGTATCTATGGAATTGTGCCTAAATCCAAAAAGCAAGATCAGGGCCTTGGAGACCCATGGAAATGTTCAGGGTGATCTGTGACATATGTCATGTCAGAGCCAGGACACAACTCACATTGCTCCTGACATGATTCACTCAGCAACTGCCAGCTCTCAGATCCCCAAGTAGCACATTTTATAGGACTGAGGCTCATTTGTAAGGCATCAACTGTAAAAATAAAGCTCATTAGAAAACTTTAGGACATATAAAGTATTTTGCAGTAGTTATATTGCTCTGCTTGTGCACATGCCTCACTTGGGTGGTAGCTGTTGGGGATTACTTTTGAGGCTGAGAAAACTTGATTATCT
>NW_011222655.1:0-351 GCF_000146605.3 Meleagris gallopavo | reverse complement strand
GTCTTTTTTTTTTATTGAATAGACTAAGATAAAAACATCTTGGACTAGAACAGATCAGAAAAGCTACTAAGGCTTCAGCTATGAATTTTAAAACAACCAAGAAAGAGCCCATTTTGTAAAGTTTATAGTGGTTTTGTGTGCTATTGGTTTCTCATCTTGCTTTCCTAAGAGGAGATCCACAGTTCTGGAATTGAAAGTTTCAGCATAGTTCTCTCTCTCTGCTCCTCTCCCTGTCATTATCTTCTCTTTTTTTTTTAAAGGAAAAGAAGTGAAGAGCAATATTGAAATGAAAGTATATATATTTTTATGCTATTTCCAGTCTCATCAAATGTGTACTAGAACTGATCTTCA
>NW_011222654.1:0-452 GCF_000146605.3 Meleagris gallopavo | reverse complement strand
TTGCACGAGGCTTTGCATCGCTTCCTTGCGCACAAGCCCCACTGCTGCACCCCTTGTTGCAGCCCTCTTTGCAGCACCGTTTAGCGATCCCCCCTACTAAAAGTACAGGTAGCTCAGAAATCCAGGCTGTTTTTGAATTTAGCGTTCTCAATTAAAACGCAACCCTGCAGCCAGTGCTGTGAATCTTTATCCCTGGACTGTGAGACACTCCTGGCAGTGGATTCTCCCTCTGTACCGCTGGTTTGTAGCAGTCATTGTTCCCTGTGCCTCGCTGTCCCTCTGGGTTCTCTGTACGCGTCCCTTTCTGGAATCGTACTTCTCATTGGGAAACCCCCTCGCAGCCTTTCCTCTTTGCTTTTGTGTGTGGAACGTCTGTGTTTTATCCTCCTTTACACGAACTTTATGACAACCTTTGGGCTGTAATAGCCCTGACAACGAAAACACAACGTGCG
>NW_011222653.1:0-447 GCF_000146605.3 Meleagris gallopavo | reverse complement strand
GCTTGCCAGACAGTAATAATAGGAGGTAGAGACATCATAAACATTGTTTTTAAATGTGCCTGAATCCCAGAGACCCTATCCAATTCACAGTGACCTCTCATGCAACTGTTAATAATGGAAATTAGTGCTTTAGAAGGGTAGATATCTGCTTTTTTAATAATGAAAGTATACTCTACTCATCATAACATAGCAGGGCACACACAAGACAAGCCTTAGGTTTCCTGCTCCATATTCAAAAATAATAATAATTAAAAAAAAAGGTGAGTTTTGACATTTGTAACTCATGATGCTATTCTGAATAATTACATTACGATCTGTTCTTCCTGTTTTGAAACTCCTATCTACAGCCTCTTCCTAGAGATCTGCTGACTCGGGTAAGACCTGAGATCTGGGTTCAAAGCACGTAAGTCCTGGATGCCTCAGCAGCCACAGAAACTACTGAGGTCT
>NW_011222652.1:0-553 GCF_000146605.3 Meleagris gallopavo | reverse complement strand
CCCATATATAGATATGGATATATATACACAAATTTATTGAGGTAAAGATCTATATAGATACACATATCTATGTAGATACATATATCTAGACCAGAGCTTATTTTACCTATGGAATATGCTTTTATATTTTCATTTTTATGTTTTCCTTTCCACTGTATTTACTCTTTCAAACATTATACATTCTATGTAAGTATATATTGTCCTGATTTTAGAATGACTATCAATTTTACCCATGACAAAAACAGTATTTCCTATTATGCATTCAAAGCGGATTTTTTTTTTTCCCCCCCTGAAGTTCAGACTTTCATTTTTAAACCAAGTGAGTATTTTGGTAAGGGTAATTAAAATTGCAAGACATCTGTTTCCAGCAGTCTGTTGGGATACATTTCATGCAGTGTACTCCCCTGCTTTTATTAGCCTTGCCTTTCCCTACCTCCCCTTCCCTATTGCCTTTTTAGAGCACAAGAAATACGATTATAGCAAATATCACATATGACTTTTTTTATATCCTTTTGGGCATATTTTTCTCATTTCTTAGCCTATTTTCATTTTA
>NW_011222651.1:0-493 GCF_000146605.3 Meleagris gallopavo | reverse complement strand
AAGAGCCAAAGACAACGTGACCAAAGAATGCCAAGGGCAATGGCCAAAGAGAATGCAGCCAGGAATACCAAAACTGAATGCCAAAAAGAACGTCGTGTGGAATGCCAGAAGGAAGGCCAAAGAGAACGCTGCAAAGGTCAAAACTAATGGACCAAAAAGAAGATGGAAGGGAACACCAAAATCAAAGACGAAACAGAATGTCGTGGGGAACCGGACACAGACGGAACGTGTCAAAGAAGGCTAAGGACAAAGGGCAAGAGAATGCCATAGGGAACGCCAAAACAGAAAAACAAGAGAACACAGCAGGAAAAGGGCAAAGGCACGGAGAATGCACGAAGAGTAAGACAAGCAACATTCGAGGCACCACAAAATGTAGAAATGAGCTCTGGAAACCCTACCTAGTGTCTCACTAAATAATGACTAAACACTGGTGGGTGTGCATTGCCCTTACCTGCTGGGCAGACAATTACCAATCAGCTAATAGAGTTCCGGG
>NW_011222650.1:0-504 GCF_000146605.3 Meleagris gallopavo | reverse complement strand
ATAAAAGCTGGGAAAGAAGGAGAAGGGAGGATTCTCATGGAAACATTTGTCTTTCCAAACAACTGCTATGTGTATTTACACCCTGCTTCCCAAGACACAGTCAAACATCATTTACTGATAAGAATTAAGGAATTTTTTTCTTCATCTCTGCTTCTGCAAAGCCTTTATTATTTTTTCGGTAATTTTCTTTTTTCCCCTCTCCTTTCGCTTTAAATTATCCTTACTTCAACTCAGAAGTCTCTTTTTTTTTCTTCCTCTCATCAGTTTCCTGTCCTCTGCCTTCCTTTGAAAAAGAAGAGTGGGAGAGCAGTGTGGTGGAGTTTAGCTGGCCACCACAATATTGAATGTAAAAACCTAAGTGAGAGGACACACTTTTAAAACTATTTTATATCTGACTAGCATATTATGACTAACTGTATGTGTGCTTCATAAACTTAGAAGAGCATAGGAAGCAGGACAATGCAATATAAAACAGCAAAGCTTATATCAGCAGTTCTGCAGATG
>NW_011222649.1:0-361 GCF_000146605.3 Meleagris gallopavo | reverse complement strand
AGCAGTGCCTTCCCAGCAGCTGATCCCATTGGAACCCACTGTGGCCAAACCCCACGTGCTCAAACCACGGCACAGCAAATCCCCCTGGCCGTGCAGCACCCCTCGATGGTGCCTCCAATTCAAAGATTTATCACCTTCGCTTGGGGATTAAAAGAAATCCATCTGTGAGGCTGCCCCAGCCTTGTAAGGCTTTTTGTGCCGGGGTTGTTTGCAACGGCCATGGCTTTTCTTTCCTTGACAGAGCCAAAACTCAGTTTTACTGCAGGTTTTCCCAGACGGTTGGAGCTGTGGATGGATGGCACTGGGAATGCCAGCAGATTCTTCACCACCCTCCCCAAAAGCAGAAGGAGGGGCTGGTTTT
>NW_011222648.1:0-644 GCF_000146605.3 Meleagris gallopavo | reverse complement strand
AGAAATGTATATAATATGCTATTCATCACTAATTGACTAAATAACTGAAAAAAATTGAGATTGAGAGGAGACAGACAGTAACCATGCCTAATGTCAGTTCTAGTATCCTTGTTCAAAGCATGGCTAGTGTGAGCCTAGAGAGACATCTCAGCCCTTTTGTAATGTTTCACTAAGCTATTGACTATATGACAAAGAGACTAAATTAGAGCAATTTTTAGATTTACAGCTTTATATATGAATGTACTTATTCAATGTACGTATATCTTAAAATGGCTACTTCTTACTATTTTCTTAGACTCCTTCTGTAGTCAATGGAATAATAGTCAGGGAATAACTCATCATACCCTAACTAGTTGTCTGAATTTTCTATTATGGACCACTGAGATGTGACCTTACTTTATTATTCAGAGAGACAATCAGCTTAAACTACAACATGCATTTTATATGCTGAGAGTTCTGAAAGGTGAATCCTTCCTTTTTTATGGCAAGAAATAATGTTTTTCATCTCATGTTGATTAGCTTGATTGTTTTAATGTTGTTTTCTGCTTTTCATCTGGTATTTGCTACTCCTCTGTTATTTCATCTGCCTCCTTCTGCTCTGTTTTGCCATATATGCCAGTTTATTCTTAATGAGATCTGCAGAT
>NW_011222647.1:0-554 GCF_000146605.3 Meleagris gallopavo | reverse complement strand
CTAAGCGAAGTGATGTGCATTTGTTGTGAAGAGGCTGTGCCAAATTCTCTCCTTTCTTCTCCCAGGTTCCTACACCAAAAGTCAAAACTAAGAGAAGGGGATCCTGCTGGACTAGACAAGCTGGAAATGTTGGCTTGCGATCGAAAAAGCCAGTCTGGTAATAAGAATTAATCCTTAAGAAAGCTCCATAGATCTCTTGTAATCTTATGAATAGTTACTTGAAGAGTTAAGTGGCTCGATTCCCAACCCGAAGGAGCAAGAGCAGCCCTCTGTTGGGGCTGTCCTTCGTGAAGTGCAGTGTTTTTATGTGAAATCCCATTTTGTTTTCCAGGTCATATGCTGCTGAGCTTAAGCCGTGGCAAGGAGGATTTCTTGAGAAAGACTGTGGAATCTTTTGCCAACACAAGGGGTTTACTGACATTGTTTGAAAGCCTCTTTGGGAAGGGAGCTTCTCGAGAGAGTTCTTTCCTTGGCACAGAGGAGATGGGCAATGTCAGTACACGAGCACCAGTGCAGGCAGAACTTACTAAATACGATATTGGTAAGCCGTGTCA
>NW_011222646.1:0-543 GCF_000146605.3 Meleagris gallopavo | reverse complement strand
TGCAGCTTCTAACAAGCAGTCAGCTCCTTCCAGGCAAAAGTGGGCAACTTTCTAACAACCAGTCATAACCGTTACGCGTAAAGAGCGCTTTGGAACAGCTGTGATTTCTGCACCAACTGCCTGCAGGTCAATGGAGGCAACAGCTCCTAAAGAAAAATGAGTAAGGCAACATTGAGAGGAAAGAAAAGAAGGGAGAGAAAACAGAGAGGGGCAGCACTCCCAGGCGGGCGGGCAGCAGGCTGCCGGTGCCGGCATCATAATGGGCCACGGCCAGCACCGAGCACGCTGTCACCGCGTTGCCGTGGCGACGTTTGTGACACGGCCACCCGGGAGGGGTATGAAGGCGCTCACGGCGGTGGGTCCCGCATCCTGAAGGAGCATCTGGCAGAGAGCAGACGCGTCTGAAGGATGAGCTCCGGCATGGCTGGCGCCAACAAGGAGCAACCCGCCGGCACGAGGCGGAACAGGAGGAGCCAGGACGGCCCCGCAGCGGGGCGTGCCTCTGGACCGACAGACACCCACAGCAAAGGTACACGGGTCCAC
>NW_011222645.1:0-305 GCF_000146605.3 Meleagris gallopavo | reverse complement strand
AAAAAAAAAGCATGGCAGTAGAATACACATAACAGTTGTACACTGTAAGCTAATTTAGTTTGGAGGGGGAGGTGGAATAAAAATAAATTCAAACAAGTCCTATTAGACCTGCTGTTCAGCAACTTATTATAGAAATTTGGTGTATTTTATGGGCATCTCTTCTTATATTGCTCTAAGTCCCTGAAATGTATCTTCAGCTAATCTGTTAAAGTAATTGCTTGGTACTGGAAGAAGCTTTTATGTATGTTATACATACAATGTTATACATACATTATGTATGTATTTATGTATTTTTGAAGTAACTT
>NW_011222644.1:0-539 GCF_000146605.3 Meleagris gallopavo | reverse complement strand
GACAATGGGGAAAACTGAAAGCGTTTACCTTTCAAATGCCAGCAAGAGCTGGCAGAAATCTCATTGTAGTTCCTTTTTTTTTTTTAATTTTAAAACTAAATTTTTGCAACAACCACTGCCTATGCTCTGTTAGATTGTACTACAGCTTGGCTTGTGTTCAGGTAAGACCTACTCAAAAGAGGATTGCTTTGTGAGGATGAAGCCACTAAACAAATACTTTGTTATGCAGTCAGTTGAGTTTTTCCTCCCATCAAAATTACATCTCACTGCTGTCCTCTTGTGAGCTTCCTATGAGAAGATATTTGACCAGCCTTCTACCTTCTGATACTAGTGGAAGTTAAACATTCTAAATTAACGAATACAGAAGCAGCATCAAATCTTGTGCGGGAAATCATTCATCCATGGATAGCATGATGATGCTAAACACTAGAAGGAGAACACATTTCACTCCCACATGCAGCTTGTATGTACACTACCCTTCATTTTTCCTCCCTAAGCAGATACATTTGCATACCAAGACGACAGATTTACGTAGTAAT
>NW_011222643.1:0-386 GCF_000146605.3 Meleagris gallopavo | reverse complement strand
TGCAGACTTACACATCTAGTTTTCCTTGTCCTCAGTTCTTAGGACATCTTGTCTTGACTTTGTCTCATCTAATATATATATATATTTATATATGTATATGTGTGCGCGCGTGTGTGTGTGTGTGTATATATATATATATACATACTCTGCTTGGAAATGAAATGATTTAGTTTAAAGGTGATCTCAGTTTTCTTTCTGGACACTTCCTTTTTAATTTTGGTTGCTGTGGATAACCTACTCTCCGTTTTCATCACTACTAGTTTGGCTACCAAATTGCATACCCTATAAAATTCTAGATTACATGCATCTAAATTTTGTAAAACCTCCAAATGCTTGTTTTCCTTTACAGGTATATTTACAGTCATATTTAGGCTCTTAACTTTTAT
>NW_011222642.1:0-404 GCF_000146605.3 Meleagris gallopavo | reverse complement strand
ATAATAAATAAACCAAAACCAACACACAGTAAGAAGAAAAAATCTTAATTCACAATCTAAATGCAGCTCTCTATTTTGATGGTTTATTTAATACACTTACTGGTATGGTTTCCACCCATTAAACCTGCTGACATCTGTTGGCTAAAGAGCGTATGTCAGATTATCCAGAAGTGCCATATCAAATAAACATGAACTGCTTCTTAAGGTGACAGTAGGGAGATGCAAAACGCTGCAGCTATTATCAGATTTTTTTCTTTCTTGCATCAATGTAATAATCCCAGGTGCCCTGCACACCAGACATACAATAATCTTCATAAATCCTAATTCACAGCCATACCATCTGTCAAAATATTTTCATGTCTCCTAATAGACGTGCTATATAATTGCTCTCACAGTAGGACAAA
>NW_011222641.1:0-569 GCF_000146605.3 Meleagris gallopavo | reverse complement strand
CTTAAAAGCTTTGGCACGCAAGCATGGTCACTGAGAGGTAATGGTCTCACTATCATTTCCATGGCATCACTTCAGATACAACCACCTAAAAAGTGACTTAAAGATACTGTGGAAATAGTTAGGACTTTAACCATATTGCTGGCTGTAACTGCAGGGAGAGTTCAACAAATCAAAATAGCTCCAAAGTGATACTTCTCCAATTTGCTGTCCTTAATGCTTCACATTCCATTTAGCCTGCAGGAAAGGAATATCTTTTTTTTTCTCTTTTTTTTTCACCCTAAGAAAGAAGTGTTACTCAGCAGACTTTGCTTTGCAGGGTAGGAAGCCTTTTTAAGCCTTCTAGCTGCTGCACGAACGTGCTGAATATATTGTTTTGGTTGGTAGTTCAAGTATCCTAGCAAGTCCTACTTAGTAATCTATCTGATAAGGCTTGATTGTGCTTCACTGTGTTTAAATTTTAGGGAAACTGTTTAGATAACAGAAGTGCTCCAGTGCTCACATTTGTGTAAAGCTCCAAAATTAGAAAATGCAGAATTCTGTATCTGAAGGTCTCGGATAAGTGAAATACC
>NW_011222640.1:0-433 GCF_000146605.3 Meleagris gallopavo | reverse complement strand
TGAGACAGGCAGGTCCTGCCTCTTCGATCCAGCACCATCAGCTGTAAAGGTAGAGGGGAAGTTGAGGTCCGTTTTCTTCTGGTTCCGCTTTGAGGTTCAGCAGGGCAGAGGTGTGCAAGCTAATCTGTCACCTGAGGGCCTCTGGGCCCCAGCAAAATCCTCCCAAAATGTTGTGCTGAAGCCAGTGAATTCAAGTAATATTTCCTTGCGTTCAGGCAATTCCGCTTGGCTCCACTGGGTCAGGGACGTGAGCAGAAGATAAGCGGCCACTGCACGTCTGCCAAGCTAATCTGACTGGTTGCTCATGTACCTCTTGGTGGCAAATGCCGCGGTAGCTGAGCCCCTTCCACTGACATCAGTCCAGACCGCTCCCTTTGGCAGGAGCAAGGCACTCAGAGATAACAGTGTGTGGCTGGGCAAACTACCCCACCAG
>NW_011222639.1:0-407 GCF_000146605.3 Meleagris gallopavo | reverse complement strand
TCTTTACTATGAGTGTGGTGAGGTGCTGGAACAGTTGCCCAGAGAGGTTGTGGATGCCCCATCCCTGGAGGAGTTCAAGGCCAGGTCGGATGGGGTCCTGGGCAGCCCGGTCTAGTATTAAGTGGGGAGGTTGGTGGCCCTGCATGTGGCAGGGGGAGGTTGGAGATTCATGATCCTTGAGGTCCCTTCCAACCTGGGCCATTCTGTGTGTGTGTGATTTTCATCCACCAGAATGCCCAAGTCCTTATCTGCAGGGCTGTTCTCAAAGAGTTCTTCTCCCAGTCTGTACCGTATCTGGGATTGCCCTTACCCAAATGCAGCACCTTGCTCTTGGCCTTGTTGAACCTCATTAGATTTTCCTATGTCCCCTTTTTCGAGCCTATCCAAGTCCCTCTGGATGGTGTCCC
>NW_011222638.1:0-548 GCF_000146605.3 Meleagris gallopavo | reverse complement strand
ATAATAGATTGGTTAATGGCAGCGTGCCGGATGGTCTGGCCAAATAAAACAGATATTCCCCTAAACATAGGACTATGGTCCTCCATGGAGGACCTTCAAAACTACATTCGCGACTTAGGCATGAGAGAAGCAATATATGAAGACTCGTAGGATAGCCCGGATATGATCCAGTTCTCGGCGGGCATGCGAGATTTAATTTTCCAAGAGGCCCCTTCCCACCTATATGGGACCTTGGTTTCGATATTAAACCCTCTGGTGACCTCGGAAACCGTAGTTCAGCAGGCTGCTCGGATAGTTGCTGATCTGGGGGAGACAGAACGCCTACGGACCAGACGCAACATTCGCATGTTAGAAGAAGCTGAGGTCCTGCCGGTGACTAAAACCAAGACGCCGGCTATTCGAGCTCCTCGATCGGGACCCATAAGGGTTTCCCGAAAACAAATGTTTAATGACCTAATTCGAGCTGCGGTCCAATTTGCTAAGATTGACCGCCAGCCCAACCATGTCCTTCTCCAGCTTTAGAGACAGCTAAAGGACAATCAAACATT
>NW_011222637.1:0-438 GCF_000146605.3 Meleagris gallopavo | reverse complement strand
TGTTCTTAGATGAAGCTAAACATTAGATAAAACTGGAAGGAAAAAAGAAAAAAAAAGGGACTCTCTATGAAAGGATGGGGACCCTGTGACTGTGCAAACTCTCTGGGGCTCTGAAAAAGTTTTGTTGATGATGTTGTTGTTATATTAGGAAACCTGCTGCCATAAGACTAAATCAGATTCAATCTCTTGTAGAGTTGCAAACCTGGCATCTGAAACTTGTTAACAGCTGTTGGTGGATTGCTGATTTCCTTTTTACTTTTTTTTTTTATTAAGTTAAATTGCATCTTTAGGTTTTAGTCTTTTGTTTTTAACTATCATTTCAGAAAGCTTTTATATCTGAAACTATAGATAGGTCTGATCTGGAGCTTAAATTTGGAAGAGAAACAGTTTCTACAGGTATTTTATACAGCCTGAACCTCCACCATCCCCGGGATCAAT
>NW_011222636.1:0-526 GCF_000146605.3 Meleagris gallopavo | reverse complement strand
CTTCATTACGGCAATGAAAAACAGTTCAAAACTGTCAGCTCTTCTAACCAAAACAATGCTGAAAGGTTAGTTTTTGTTAAAATTATTGATGCAGAGATGAAAGTAAGACTTTCTGCCAAGAATAGGCCAGATTTCCTATGGAGGTCAGCACTTGCAGCTGCAGAAAAGGAGAGAGCCTGATGTATTGAGTATATTTTCATTTTGTCATATATCCTGCTCTGACGATACTGAGGTTGTTGGGAAGTCTTCTGATTCTGGATGCAGGTACTTTGGAAATACTGCTTACATGAATCAGGTATTAATGGACGTTTAACAGTTATGGTCAGAAACTTTACACCTTTTCTGTTGACTATTTTTTATTTTTCAATTTTTCTTTTTTTTTCCCTTACCTCAATTGAATTGAATTCCCTTACCTCAGTTGAACAACACTTGAATGTGTTGTTCCAATCAGGATTTTTCCTTAATAAAATGAAAGGAGTAACTCTGCAACATTCTAAAATGATTATCTGAATAGTTTAATGAAATG
>NW_011222635.1:0-432 GCF_000146605.3 Meleagris gallopavo | reverse complement strand
TTTAAGTCCTTCAACCAAATATTCTGAGAATCTTCAACATCTTGCTAGAACAAGATTTATCTTGCAGTATTTCCTGTGTTCAGCCTGCAATCAGACTGAACCCACTTTGCTTCACTTAAAACTATGCATTTGCACATACACTAAGTATAATTTCACACTAACTTGCACTTATTGGAGAAAAAATGTTCTAATTAAAAGCTTTTTAATTTTATTTGCTGGGCTGATGTTTAGAAAAAATGATTTTTTAGCTCGTAAAATGATCAAATTTGATCAGTAAGTTAGGGAGAGAAAATGAACTTGGAGACAGTGCTTTACTGAGAGTCAAATTTCTGAATAAAAACACTCTTCGAGAGGCAATAATATAAGAAAAAAAACAGCAACAACAAAAAGAACAGTTGACTGCTCAAGGTTACACTTTTCTGGAAAGTTTTT
>NW_011222634.1:0-403 GCF_000146605.3 Meleagris gallopavo | reverse complement strand
TATAAATTATTTATACATATTTGCAAATAATTTAGAAGAATCAGTCACCTAAGTTCCCTTTTTTTTTTTGTTTCAATTTGGTGACTGAAATATTACAACAACAATAATAAAAACTAAGAAATAACAGAGAGCAGGTAAGAATCCACACACTGTCAATGTGTCATGAAATCTGGGTGCACCGGGAACACAGGAGGTCCCCAAGGTCTTTCAAACCTTAGGAACTCAAATCTCATAGCATGCAGAAGTGCTACCAGCATTATCAGTTCTTTGTTTTACTTCTCTCTCTCTCAAGAACATTAGGCAATTAACTTCATGTCAAAGAAAGCAATTAGAAAAGAAAAGTAAAGGGATTTAAAATGGTTTTATGCTCTAAATTACAAAGCTGTCCAGGTCAGTCCTTCTG
>NW_011222633.1:0-435 GCF_000146605.3 Meleagris gallopavo | reverse complement strand
TTTCTTTCCTTTTTCCTTTTTTTTTTTACTTTTTTCCCTTCTTTTTTTTTCTTTTTTGTCTTTTTTTCCTTTTTTTCTTTTTTGCTTTTTTTCCCTTTGCTCAGGTGAGTGGCAAAAACACAAGAATGGGCATCTGCTCCTTGTAGTAGGGAATGGACTTAAAATCAGCTGGTGGCGAGTCACTAGTGGTGCTCCCCAGGGGTCAGTACTGGGGCATGTCCTGTTTAATATCTTTATTGCCAGTCTGGGTGGAGAGATTGTGTGCCCCCTCAGTAAGTTTGCAGATGGCACCACACTGGGAGGAAGTGTTGATCTGCCTCGGGGTAGGAAGACCCTATAGAGCGATCTGGATGGGCTGGATCGATGGGCTGAGGCCAACTGTCTATGTTTTAACAAGAGGAACAAGTGTTAGGTCTTGCACTTTGGTCGCAAAAA
>NW_011222632.1:0-432 GCF_000146605.3 Meleagris gallopavo | reverse complement strand
AGAGTGGCAGATCGATGCTTTGTGACAGAAGTTATCAATCCATTCTATTTGGATTGTTAAAAATCATTTTGAAATGTATAGGGATGGGCTCAATATGGACCAGGATAAATAAGATGCTGTGGCTTAACAGTAACGTGAAATACTCTGTTCCATTACATGTCATCCAACTATCAAACTAAAGCTTATTAGAGATCTTGAGGCATAGTAAATTTATGTCAGTGTTGTTGATATTAAACTGCCAATACCAATATGCTACTGCACTTCTTAAATGGAAAAGAAACATTTTTCTGACATACAAATGATACAAGCACCAAAGAAAGAAAGAAACAAACAAAACCTAAACAGTTAATACTTGAATTGTAAATTACTAGATTTCCTTAAAATCTGTTTAATATTGTGTCTTTATGCTGCTAAAGCTCTCAACTTTGAGTT
>NW_011222631.1:0-460 GCF_000146605.3 Meleagris gallopavo | reverse complement strand
ACCTGTGAATGCCATTTGTTCTTAGAGGTATTCTGGGTGCTCCACTCTGTGCAGCAAGGAAAAGCAATCTAGACAGGGCACTACATCTACTTTTTTTAGGAGAGCTGTACCCCTCTACCAAGATAGTAAGTGGTGAAAAATAGACTTAATGAAAGAGATCACCAATTTTCATTGCACTTTGAATCAAAATGCAAGGAACATATTTGAAGCTTAGGTTTCCCTGTTGGATTTTGTTCCTTTTATTTCCCTTTTTTCTTTCCATTTTCTTTTGATGTTTTTGACTTAAAAATATGCTGCTTCTTCACCAAATATAGCCTTCATTTTGTAGCATTTATTTGGTAACTGTGTCGATTAATTTTCATACGTGTGGTAACACAGCTTAAATAAATTTAATTCCCAAATTTTGCATTATTGTATTAGGAATGATGAATGGCCCATTTAACAGTGATTAGATGATTTT
>NW_011222630.1:0-408 GCF_000146605.3 Meleagris gallopavo | reverse complement strand
AGCACAGTGTTTGAGTTTGATGCATGAAGCGCAGAGATATTTTCAGCTCCTGAATCACACTTCTGGCTCCACAGCTAACTTTGAACTTTTTCCCTTAATTTTTGTTTTGCAATTTTTTCACCTTCTGCTATCGCTATGGGCCTCTACAGAAAAAGAAAACAAGCTGGTTACAGAAGAAAAAAAAGAAAAAAAAAGAATAAGAAAACCTTATATGAGGATTTTTTTTAAATCACTTTTATTTTAATCACTTCTATTTTATTCTCCTGTATGTGTGGAGCAGTGGAATTAAACAAATGACTAACAGATTAGTGGTGCATCACAAACGTTGTTTTTTTTTGTTTTTTTGTTTTTGTTTTTTAATATGCTACTAAATGCTGCCAGTGAATGTTTTCTAATGATTTTGGTATC
>NW_011222629.1:0-526 GCF_000146605.3 Meleagris gallopavo | reverse complement strand
TGGAAACTGTAATTACTCAAAGAGGTGTGCAGATAGGACTGTATGAAAAGAAATCCTATCTCTTATTTCAACATTTTAAAAGAAAGTTTTGTTCAGTTCTTTCTGTATTAAAGCCGAAATAACTTCATAAAGCTGCAGGAATATAATTTGCTTTTTTTTTGAAGGTGTTTTTTTTGTTTGTTTGTTTGTTTTGTTTTGTTTTTTTAATATTTCATAGTTTTGACATTTTTTAATTGATTCTGCTAGAACTTATGATCCATCCTTCAGTCTTCTGTATTTCCTTTCTTGGAAAGCCTAGCTACCTGAGTACAGTTTCATGACAGTCTAAATCTCCCAAGTGCCAGTTACACAGCTATATGAGGCTCTGCACCTGGGCATCATTTGGTTGCTTCTTTCAGAGTTCCTGATAAAAGGCTGATTAATGTTGCCAGCTCCCATGCGCAGTTGGGTGTTTCTAGAGAGGACAGTTGCTCCTCATCACGTCTGCCTAATTAGGCTGATTGGTTCACAGCACCAAGCCAACCTG
>NW_011222628.1:0-459 GCF_000146605.3 Meleagris gallopavo | reverse complement strand
AAGGCCATCTGTCCTCAAACTTTGTCACGCCTAAGGTTCCTAGCATCCCTATTGTTCCAGGCAAGACCAACTGTTTTGACCACATCATAACTTAGAGAAAGAGAAATCCTTCTGGTGAGGGACTAAGAATAAAGTCCCCCTCTGGTGTTTGTCTCTGTCTTTGTTACTGGCTTTACTTACAAGGCTAAATTAAAAAAAAAACAAAAAAAAAAACAAAAAAAAAAACAAACCCTCCACAAACACTCATGACTTTCCTTTGTTTCTTTGTCCCCAAGAACTCAGCTGGAGTCAACATTACTAGGGAAAACGTCCTTATCCCAAGGCGAAAAAAAAAAACCCACCACCAAACAACAAACACATTCAGCATTTATTTGAAAGATACATGAGAAAATTAAAAAAAAACCAACCTCTGAAGACTTTCCTTAACTTGGAACTAGGAATATCCCAGTCCAAAAGGGA
>NW_011222627.1:0-464 GCF_000146605.3 Meleagris gallopavo | reverse complement strand
GAGTTTGATCATGTGCCTCATTTTCTTCTCTTTAAATCAAAGGCGTTATTGTTCCTTCCTTTGCATCTTCAATACACACTGTGGAGTCAATAACTGAAAAGTTATAAATAATTATTCTAAACGTAAATTAGAAAGTTGAAAAGTAAATAATCAAGTTAATATTTCAGAGACAGTGATTAATTACTATTCTATTAAGTAATAAATTTTTCATTTTTACCGGTTGAACCACAGTTGAAGAGTGTAATTAAAATTAACTTACTACTACATATTTCAAAGTACATTTACTTTTTTAGCAAAAATTAAGATCTCCTTCACATTTTCAAGAATTTCATTATGCTCTTATTTTTTGAGCTGTTCCTAGTCTATGTGAGATCCATTCATCTGTATTACTTCTTTTTATTATTTTTATTTGGTTGGCTTGTTGTTTTTTTTTGCTAGCCCACATGGATCACAGCAATGTTTTA
>NW_011222626.1:0-520 GCF_000146605.3 Meleagris gallopavo | reverse complement strand
AACCTACTCCTGTACTTCAAGCACGGGTAAGAGAGTTACAAGAACAAATCAACCACCAAGGTGAACTTCTCTAAAAAGGTGATTGCTCCAGTTGCTGCAGACAGTGAAGGTAACAAATAGGAGGGGCCCTGCCCCCAGCCGAGGGGGGGAAAGGATAATAGAGTTTATTGGACTGTGTGGATTAGATGGCCTGGCACATCAGAATCACGAAAATATAAGGCCCTGGTGGATACTGGTGCACAGTGCACTCTAATGCCCTCGAGTCACCAAGGGACAAAAATCAGTTTATATTCATGGGGTGACTGGAGGTTCCCAAGAGCTGACTATGTTGGAGGCCGAAATCAGCCTCACTGGTAAAGACTGGCAAAAACACCCTATTGTGACTGGCCCAGGGGCTCCATGCATACTTGGTATTGATTACCTCAGAAGGGGATATTTTAAGGATCCCAAAGGGTATCGATGGGCCTTTGGAATAGCTGCTGTAGACACAGAAGGTGTTAAGCAGTTGTCTATTTTGCCT
>NW_011222625.1:0-460 GCF_000146605.3 Meleagris gallopavo | reverse complement strand
ATAAAAAAGAAAAATGGGTAAGTTTTTGTTTTGTTTTAATTTACTACAGCTCTCAAAGCTCAAATCCTGACAAGTTCGCTTCTGTGTTACGTATCCAGTAAACACAAATGTGAAACATGATCTCTGTCCTTACACAGTGAGGTTAACTTGAGTTAACCATCTAAAGAAGATAAGATGTTCACACGTGCGTGTCCTCCAAACTGTTAAAAAAAAAAAAAAGTCCTAAAATTTACTAACATTTTCTGCTTTGTAGAAAATGGGAAAATTATTTACTTACATTAATTTCTTCAGTTTTAGGAAGATTGTTAGAATTATGTATTTCCTCTTGTGAAAAAGAAGCATTTACTCCAGCTTCATTTTCTAGGTTACACTCTTCAGGTACATCAACAAGCCTTTCTTCAGGACGATTTTCTGAACAGGTTCTGACCACATCCTCACTGTCAAGGATACTTATCACAGC
>NW_011222624.1:0-439 GCF_000146605.3 Meleagris gallopavo | reverse complement strand
TAGTCACATCTGACATCTCTGAATCTCACTCTCATGCCGTAACTCATTTCTGTGGAACCCCAGGATGCTAAAAGCCAAGTGCCTGCAAGCAAAATAAAAAATGTTTTTCCTAATATGCAGTATTTATGGGAGTGAATGCTACCTATCACGTAAACAGTGAGGGAAAATTGCTGTTTTTTTCTACAGCACCTGCTATAGAAGAGTGTTAATCCTCAGCTGAGTTTCCTATGAGCTACACTGCAATGAAAATAATACTCGTAAATAAATAGGATCCCATATAAATAAATAAATAAATAAATAAATAACTGGAGATCTTTTCCAAAGATTGAGGTATACCTTGGCCATGAGTGAAAACATATCCCATGAAAGATCATTATGAAAAAGAAAGCAAGCAAAAAAGAAAGCAAGCAAAAAAGAAAGCAAGCAAAAAAGAAAGCAA
>NW_011222623.1:0-404 GCF_000146605.3 Meleagris gallopavo | reverse complement strand
AGTTTTTCTACTGTTCAGCTTTACTATATTCATTTACTAGATTTCGTGGTATGTTAGGTTACATTAATTCTTTAGCCAACTAGTGGAAAACATAAGGAATGTTCTACAGTTCCCTTTGTCTCTAGGCTTAGAGAGGTGCTGAATTTCCTACATGAACAGTGACTTTTTTCCATGCACTAAGCTGAAAAGCTCTTGCCCCTAATTTGTAGCCTACATTAGAGTGTAAGCTGGCAGCATTCCTGTTCATACTTCGGCAGTACTGTTCCACCAGTGAGGCATGGCACACGGATCATGCTACCAGTCTAATTTAACAGGCAGTCATGTGGCTGTGTTTGTGACAGCGTGCAGTGATGTGGTCGTGTTTGTGACAGCGTGCAGTGATGTGGCCGTGTTTGTGTCAATAT
>NW_011222622.1:0-372 GCF_000146605.3 Meleagris gallopavo | reverse complement strand
GAAAAAGTGGTTTTCCACAAGGACTGTGATTTCTTTAGTAGCTACTGCAAATTCTCTTTTGCCATCTACATGAATTATTGTGGACATGTGACTGAGTTACTAGACATTCACTGTCCTGACAACATTTATCTGCTAAGTAACTTACTGAAAAAAAAAAAAAAAAAATTAAAAAAATTAAAAAAAGATCAAACAACTCTCAAAGCATATGTTGCTTGGTAAGCTGGAGGAGAGAGGAAAATGCTTATGGTTTTGAGCAATTTTATTACAGTGGTGATGTCTCTAAAAAATAATATCTCCACTTTTCTTAGTTAGCTATGTAGACTGTTTTCTAAGAATTAATTATGATACTTCCCTCATTTTATAAAGGGAAAT
>NW_011222621.1:0-367 GCF_000146605.3 Meleagris gallopavo | reverse complement strand
TAGAACTAGATCATGCACACAGTCACTTCCTTTGAAACTGTGGTCAGTTTTTTTTTTTTCCTTTCACAAACTGGATATTTTAGGAATACCAATTCAGATGTAGCTGGAAGTCTTTCAAAAATGTAGATTCAAATTTGCCTTGGATTTTGGGTCAGACCACAGCATGGTCATTTTGTGCACATTTATTTCAAAAATGCTATTTTTTCATTGCCAATGGCAAAAACTAAAAGGAGATTCCTTGTTTGTCTCATGAAAGGGAACTTCTGACAATGAAAATGATTATTGTTTCATTGCAGATTTTTTAGCGTTTTGCGGATATTTGTCTTCCAAAGATTTTGCTCAAATTTTTTGGTCCTTCAAAGCAACA
>NW_011222620.1:0-353 GCF_000146605.3 Meleagris gallopavo | reverse complement strand
ATCCTCCCTACAGGGGACATGTGTAATTAGCAATTGCTTCCAGTAAATGACTCTCTGAATCAATGACGACAAATACCAAATTTTAGAAAGGAAAATTAGTTTAAAAAACAAAAACAAACAAACAAAAAAACAAAACAAAAAAAACCCAAACAACTTATGGAGGGGCTCTTACACTAACAAGTACCTTGCCTGTGCAGTGTCCCACTTGCAGCTGAACATTTGCCAGCACTCATATGGAGCACATGGTTTATGACTTGCCTGCCATTGGCATTCTGCAGCACAGGGAAGGGGAAATAATCCCCTCATGAAAACCCCCGGTCTTTCCCACCATGGTTCTTCATACTCAGTGGACA
>NW_011222619.1:0-465 GCF_000146605.3 Meleagris gallopavo | reverse complement strand
CACAAGTAACGAACCAAACTGAATGAAATGCAGGAGCAAATATCTCAACTGATTAATCGTGACAAACCTGTGCCAGTATCAGAAGTGCCCAGTGAAGATCAGGATAATCAAAAGAGTCTACTGAAGGAGCTGATCAAACTAATGCGAATCCTAACTAACGACGATGAACCTCCCTACTCATGGGCACCATCAAAAATCTCAGCTATTAAAGGCAAACGCTTTCCGGCTCCAGTGAGGAACAATACATCGCGAATTGCCTTGTGGCGTTACCTACGTGACCATGGAGAAGACATGAGAAAATGGCACGACCAAGCTACTCCTGTACTACGAGCACGGGTGAAAGAATTACAAAGCAGATCAATCACCAGTGCAGTTGCTCCACTTATCACAGGTAATGAATAGAGAGGCCCTGCCCTCAGCCAGGGGGGGAAAGGGATAATCGAGTATATTGGACTGTGTGGATTC
>NW_011222618.1:0-418 GCF_000146605.3 Meleagris gallopavo | reverse complement strand
CCAAATATTTTATAATGATAAAGTAGGAAAAATATCACATAAAACTGCTCATATTAGAAGAATAAAAGAACCTTTCTTTTGATCTGCACTATCATTCAATATATGCAATAATTTGCAATTATTGAAGTTTGCTATAATTTTCCTGAAGACTATGAGTACTTTGTTTATATGTATTAATTCTACGTATTGATACATATTTGATGAATTCTGAAATGATGCATAAAATAACATGGTATTGTTTTACCTAATTTTTAATCAATAATTATTTTGAAAAATCAGGTTTCTAGTAGCAATATGTTGTGAATTTGATTTTTATTTTTGGGGGATTTTCTGTAGTTAAAATCCAAATATTTTTCCAACAAGTTTCTGGCAAAATAATTTTAGATAATTCTCAGATCATAACATCTCTGGCTGTATT
>NW_011222617.1:0-345 GCF_000146605.3 Meleagris gallopavo | reverse complement strand
ATTGGAAGGACAGAGTTTTAGCCAGATATCCAAACTAAAATAAAATAATAATTAAAAAAGAGCTAATAAAAACCTGTTGAATTTCAGAAGCAGCAGTTTCAGGAGCAGATGAATGATGTATGCTCACATACACACACCAGCGCAGGTGTATGAAGTGTAAGATAGGATAGAACAATCCAGGCAGGCAGAGCACTCTCTCTCCCTTCATTCTGCTTACATGAGGAATGAGTTACCTCCTTCCAATCAGTAACATCCAGCCTCAGTGAAACTTTCATTCACTGTGATGGGTCTGGCACTGCCACCTTTATATGCAAGAGCTCCAGAGCAGAGATGGTGGAATCAATG
>NW_011222616.1:0-469 GCF_000146605.3 Meleagris gallopavo | reverse complement strand
AGCAGATCCAGCTGCCACAGTATCCAGGAGGGAAATTTAGAAGTGAAGTTAGAGCCAGGGTCCTCCTTATTCCAGCTCCTGGGGTCTTCTTTCTGAGAAGATAATAACTGTGATTGTGTTGTTTATAATTTCTCTTTAAGACACATTCTGTTCCTTCAACTTCAGTGGCATAAACAACTCTTCTGTGTATTTGTAACAGAATTTTATTAAAAAAAAAAAAAAGAAAAAAGTCAAGAGCATCTACAAAATAAAAGCCAGGACACAAAAGTCACTTTCAACATCCTTTTCAGACCAGGTTGGTTCTTTGGCACTCTGGTTACCTATAAGAATAACTATAGCTATGATTAATAGCCTTGTCTTACATTGTATATTTACTACAATATTATAGCTGTGGTGAATACCAGTTTTGCGAATGGAAAATTCACAAGTATACTCCAGGCAATCTGATAGAATTTTGCACAGTAGTAAC
>NW_011222615.1:0-494 GCF_000146605.3 Meleagris gallopavo | reverse complement strand
GCACCCCATCAGGTCCCATGGACTTGTGGACCTTAGTACTGCCTAGGCGCTCATGCACATCCTCTTTCCTGACTAAGGGAAGTCTCCCATTCCCCAGACCCTCTCACTAACCTCCAGGGTGTGGGAAACCTGAGGGAGAGCCTTTTCACTGAAGACGGATGTAAAGAAGGCATTCAGTATCTCTGCCTTCTCAGCATCCCCCGTTACGAGGACCCCCCCTCACTTAGTAAGGGGCCCACATTCTCTCTAGTTTTCCTTTTGCTGTTAACATACTTGAAGTAAGCCTTTTTTTATTATCCTTTATCACTTTAGCCAGATTCAATTCCAGGCGGGCTTTAACCTTCCTCGTTGCATCCCTGCAGGCCCTGACTACATTCCTCTATTCTTCCCAAGTGGTCAGACCCTTTTTCCACATTTCATGGACCTTCTTTCCTTTGAGCTTGCGCATGAGCTCCTTGCTTATCCACACAGGTCTCCTGCCACCTTTTCCCGAT
>NW_011222614.1:0-436 GCF_000146605.3 Meleagris gallopavo | reverse complement strand
TTAAACTCCATGCCTGCTTATCACTAGACTTGTAAAAGATTAAAAAAAATAAAAAAAATTTATATGCTTTTTGTAGATGCAGTTATAAGTTGAAAAGTAAAATGATACTGTATAGAGGTTTCAGATTTCATTTATTTCTGCTGGATTTGAATCATCCATCAGATTGATTATAGGTTTTTTTTTCCCCAAGTTTCTAGAAAAGAAGATGACTTCAAATTGAGAAATACGCTAGCCACAGCATGGTAGTTTTTTTTATCTGATGTTTTGATGGCTAAAATATAAAATTTCTGAAAATGTATCTGCACATGAATTCAGCCCCTGCAGCTGAATTAAGCTGACATACAGTTAAATAAAAAAAGATGGGAATTCTTTTTTGTAAGAGGGAAGGGGATGCACCAGGATCAACTTATTCTCCTTGAGGTAGGGTAGGGAATGG
>NW_011222613.1:0-562 GCF_000146605.3 Meleagris gallopavo | reverse complement strand
GGAGAATCTGATCAGAGAGATCTTATTTTCTCCAGGCATCCTCTGAATTTAATTCTAGATTAAGACATTACTTAAAAATAATAATAAAATAAATAAATAAATAAAAATCCCTTCCTGCCTTTACCTCACGCTCCCTTTCAACACTAAGCTGAAGAACACTCCCAAGCCAAGGAATCAAACTGCATTTATGAATGAAGAACAAGTAACAATTGTAAATATACTACAGAGAAAAGAAGAATCAGGAAAATAAAATAAAAATAATCAGTGCATGGCAAAGGCTAAATGCATTTCCACAACAGGAATAGGCAAGGAAGAGCTCAAATTCTCTACTCCTCACTCCACTGAGATAATACCAGAAAAAGACAAAAACCTGTAACCCAGGAGTGGCGTCTCCACCCAACATGTGCTGACCCCACTCTGTGCTGTAGGGACACCACATCTCTGCTGGTCCATCGCTTCTGGACTCACTACTGCACGGAGCATCTCCCAGCTGACACGTGGCTTACGGTTTCCAGTGTCCAGACTCAGCAGTTCTCCAATGCAGAACATTAACACTCAAATC
>NW_011222612.1:0-487 GCF_000146605.3 Meleagris gallopavo | reverse complement strand
CATCCCGTGAAGCCTTCAAAGCCCAGCACTCAGCCCAGCCTTACCTGCAGAGCCGTGAGCCACATTCCCACCCATGGGAAAAGGTGGGCCCTGGCAGTTGATCACACCAGCCATGCTGTTAGTTTCCTGTCCATAAGGAGGTCCAGTGCCCAGCATTCCCCTTGGTTCACACTGGGATAACCGGGTGGCCTGGAGAAGGCAGGAAAAAACAGGCGTTCACTCCAAATAACGATGCTTTGATTGGTGTTTGGGCCTCTTCTGTCACACAGTGAAGGGAGAGGAAAAAGCCTTCCAGAAGGCAAATCTTTAAGGAAGTTGACTATCAGCCCAGCTTTGGGTTACTGCAGCCATGGCTTTCCAAGCCAGCTACGACAGAGGGAATGGATTGAATACGTCGAGACCGAGGGAATGTTCGTGCCTCACCAGCTCTGGATGGCGTTGGCAGCAGCACACACGGCGGCTGCTCCTGCTGCTCTGCGAGCCATGC
>NW_011222611.1:0-491 GCF_000146605.3 Meleagris gallopavo | reverse complement strand
CACTAAGAATTGCAGCCACTGCCATCACACCAGACTGATGCGTTAGTTTCACAAAAGCATGGTCATGTATCCCTACTAGTTTTTCTGGTTTTTGTATTGTCTTCTTTTAATTTTTTTTTTAATTAATTTTCGATAAAAAATATTAAAATTAAAATGTTTTGTTACTTATATACATTATCTACATTATATGTTTTATGAGGGTTGCTCCAAATAATACCTGTTTTATTATGCTGACCCACAACACCAGATGTTGGTGATATAGCAGCAGAGGTTGAACCTTTCCACCAATATCCCATTACATTTTGTTGCCATGTGATGGATGGCAGCAGAGGGGCAGTCTGAGAAATTGGCATCTGACATGGAAGCATGCATGAAGCAAAAGCATGTCATTGACTTCCTTCATGCAGTAAAAATTGCACTCATTGACATTCATTGACACTTGCTGAACATTTTTGGAGACCAAACAGTAGATGTGAGCACAGAAAGGCAGT
>NW_011222610.1:0-495 GCF_000146605.3 Meleagris gallopavo | reverse complement strand
AAGTTTATAGCTACCTGTTTAGTTAATGGTGTTGCAATGGTACTGAAGACTTAGATGTAATTAAATCTGAACAAGCTGCATTGAGCTAATCTCTGCTACCGTAATCCTTACAAGAACAGAAGATAATTTAACATTATTTTTTCAACTTTAGAATTAATGTAGATTGATTAGTATTTGTGAAATTTCCCTGTCTTTTTTTTTAACTATTCAAATAAAATTTTTAAGAGCTCAGAGAAAATCTAAGTGTAAATACTAGTTCCAAGCATTTATTTACATTGATTCTGCTGAGGAAATGAGGACACACTAATATTTTCTTAATCTAGGTAATAAATAGTTTCTCTTTTCTCTAAAATATTTGTAACTTTTTTTAGAGAATTGTATTTTAGAAACGAAAAACACTGCATACTTTATAAAACAGTGGTAGGATAAAGGAATTTCGTTAAAACGACAGAAAAGTATCTAGATGTATATTTTGAAAAAGTGTAATGTCTTGGA
>NW_011222609.1:0-514 GCF_000146605.3 Meleagris gallopavo | reverse complement strand
AATGAGTGACAGTAACATAAAAGTTAAAGTGAAAAATCTGCAGAATAATGTCAAGTATATGCCAGACAAGACTGATAATCACTGCCTAAAGCATGTCTACCCCACACTAGCTGAGGGGAAAGGAGGACGGGGATGAATATTTACATGTTTTGCTTAAGCTTGTGGGTTTGTTTTTATTGTTTTGTTTGTTTGTTTTTGTCGTTTTTTCCTTTCAGTTTGTTGTTCTTAAAGGGAAAATACTAAGCATAAAAAAGCTAACGCCATCAGTCTGCATGAAAATATGATAGCATTAGAGCTGTGCAATCTTTCTGGACGATATTTAAAGGAAATTGAGATGGCGAGGATTAAGCAAAAAGACAACCCTGGAAGAGAAAGATAGAGCAATAGTTGGAATAACAATGCTTTACCTATAGATACATTTAGCCCTTACATTCCAGGGAATATATCCATATAATTCAGTGTACATAAAGCCCTGGGTACATTAGATAACAATTCACTCTGTGGCACATAAGTG
>NW_011222608.1:0-422 GCF_000146605.3 Meleagris gallopavo | reverse complement strand
TTTTGAGGTTAACATACCTCTTGACCTCATCTTCCCTCAGCTTTAAAAACTACATTGTTATAATAAAGCATCCCTAAGATGCTTTTTAGGGATGAATTAGACCAGAGCATTGTATACTGTTGTGCTTTCCTTTTCATTAAGTATCAGTTACAAATCTACATTTTACCATTAGCATATTTAGTTGTGAATGTCTGATTTTAAGTATTGAATTACCATCTTTCAACAAAAAACAAAAACAAAAAAGTTATTGGTGATGAAAAGTGATTATCTCCAAAGATGTAAAGGGAAGACAGACAGTTTTTTGTTTTTTTCTTTCTTGAATTTGAATGGATACAGACTAAATGGCATCAAATCAGCCATGGCAGTTACTATTAGCCTGCAGCTATAGCAACACCTTTCCCCAGCAGGAGCAGTTGTAGAGC
>NW_011222607.1:0-455 GCF_000146605.3 Meleagris gallopavo | reverse complement strand
AATGGAAATGAGTGCGTTTTTGGTTTCAATTATATAGGCAAGTTCAGTGAAGCTAGATGCTCCATGTTACAGGAAGCTCTGTTCACCTGGATCCCAGGACCAGACTTTGTCTGCACTTGGCTGCTCTGCCTGACTTGATCAACAGTGCTGTTGTTTGCCAGCCTGTATAGTAAGTCCTGAAGACTTCACCCCTTGCAGAAACGATAGCCACAACATACGTTGTGATTTGGGTGGTACTGCAGGGCAGTCAGCAATGTGACTGTCCTTTAGGGTGTTAAAGGCACAAATGTACGTGTTAGAATCAGCTATGTGAGCTGGCTCTGAACTGAGTCTGCCTGGTAACTTCCAGGCTAGCTGATGTCTGTACAGTCACATTACCACGTCATGATAAATCTACAAATGGACTTTGCTCTTTATTTCAGTGGTTGGATGATTTAATATTGGAATCCCAAGGA
>NW_011222606.1:0-524 GCF_000146605.3 Meleagris gallopavo | reverse complement strand
CCTAATAAATTTTGGAAGGATATTTCTTCTCTCTCCACACAGTGGTGACTGAGTTGCCAACAAATTTGTGCACTTCAGGTGAATCATAAATTGTAGGTGCATACAGAAATGAGCAAAAGCCCCAAACCTGCCCTGCAGGAGCTGTTTCCAAGGGTTCCAGGTCACACAATATCTTAGTGTTGACTTGTAGGAAGTGTGGAAGAAGAACCGTTTTTCTTCTTCCAGAAGAAAATATAACCCTTTTATGCCAGGATAACTAGGGAAAGCTGTTTACTCCAGCTTTTCTTGGAGTAAATCAGGAGCATTGATGGGTGCACCAGAATATGCTACGCTTGTTATCAAAGCTGAACAGGCAACTGGCATAGACACAGGTTTTTTGTTTGTTTTGTTTTTAATATTTTTCAGCTACAAAGATCATCCACAGATGTGCACTAGCATCAAGGTAGTTTGGGGTAACACGTGTCCTATAGACATGCAAGACAACCCCACAGTCCCACTGGCACCAGATACCAACTACCTCATTT
>NW_011222605.1:0-544 GCF_000146605.3 Meleagris gallopavo | reverse complement strand
TCAACATATTTTAAGCCCAGATGTTTACCCTGCCTCAGCTGTTTGACTGAGGAGTAAAAAATACTGCAATCCTGCATATTCAACTTTTTTTTTTTCTCTACAGATAAAAACTGGATAGACAGACATGTCAGACAGGTACCTACAGCGGCCCTCTTCACTCCATCAATGCTGAATCCGCTGACTGACTAACCTTGAGCACAGTCATAATAGTAAAGTATATGAAGAATACGTTGCCAAAGAAATTACCACCTGTCAAATTACCCATGAGGGGAGAAACAAGAGTTTATTTATAATAGGAAATCTCAAAACATATCATCAACAACAAAAATATTATCAAGACAACGATATACAGGAGAATTACTTTTTTTTAAATACTACTTAATTACAAATTACTTTAGAAACATTAAGGAATTAAGCAATCACGGTCTTTCACTCTATGATTGTTCCTGTTTGTTTTTTTAAACAAAGGAAGGAAATGAAAACAGTGAAAGCTATCATAGTTGCTGATTCCTAGCAATTGCTTCCAACTGTTCTTCAGTCCATT
>NW_011222604.1:0-479 GCF_000146605.3 Meleagris gallopavo | reverse complement strand
ATAAGAGTTCATTGATTGTGAGCAATTAGTCTATAACAGCAGGTAGCATGAGATTTCAGTTCACTGAAGAATTCTATTTTGTGCCTTCATGGATTAGGTTTTTTTTATTGTTTAAATAGAATTAAAAAAAAAAAATACCTGAACCATTCATGAGAGCTGAATGCTCTTAAGTTAGAGTGAGTCTTGTCCTTGCCCAATCTAGCCTTCACCTCCAGTTTAACCTCACCTACTCACCGCATTAAGCTTGTAAATTTTCCATGGAAGCATCAGTTAGCCATCATGCATGTAAAGGGCAGGATTCCTGGACCTGGACCTGAACTCCTAGTTCACCTGGAAGAACCAAGATCCTGTGTGACCACCTGTGATGCTGTGGTGTGGCTCCATCCCCAGCTATTCTCTCCCTCCTCTCTCCTCACCAGGACACGAGGAGAAAGTACGATGAAAAATCTCATTAGATAGAGACACTTAGCAATTATCAT
>NW_011222603.1:0-358 GCF_000146605.3 Meleagris gallopavo | reverse complement strand
AACAAAGCAGTTTTAGCAAGAAAGCAGGTAGTACACCCAAACAAATAACAGATCAACATTCAAAAAATGTTAAGAAATTTTTTTCCTGTTAAAACATGCAAACAAAAAAACTCCAAGTTTTGGACTCCTCCAACCATTCTGATGGAAATGCTTCAACTGACACAACCTTCAGGTTGAAACTAAAAATGTACACAGTTAGGGAAAAAAAAAATTAGTAATTGCACTCCAGTTAAAGTAGTATCTGATAAAAGATTTCCTCAGAATTACTCAAGGCTGTTTCTCTTTGCTTTCATTTGCACCTATTTTATCAACACAACTAAGCAAATTCCAATGAAGCAATATTCAACCTTTCCACCCA
>NW_011222602.1:0-341 GCF_000146605.3 Meleagris gallopavo | reverse complement strand
AGTAACCCTTTTTTTTTTTTTTTTAATTAATTTCCAGGATTGATGGAACATATCATCTGCATTGTCTAGATTTGGCTTTTTCCCTCATATCCAATAATTCAACACATACTTACCTAACAACAATGGAGAAAATATTCCGTAATTTATTTTTGGAAGACTGCAAGCACAACACATATGATACATACAACACAAGGCTTATCAAAACATGTCAGAATGTCTCCATTCTGCAACAGAAATTCTTGTTCAATTTCAATTTAAAAGCATGAATATGTACTTTTAATCATTTCAAATATCTGTTCTTCTAATAATTTCCTAGAGAGTAAGTATTACACAAAGAAAAG
>NW_011222601.1:0-447 GCF_000146605.3 Meleagris gallopavo | reverse complement strand
AGGCAGATCCACACTTCCAGCCAATTTGGTGTCATCTGCGAATTTACTGAGGGTGCACTCGATGCCCTCATCCAGGTCATCAATAAGATATTGAAGAGGACCAGGCCCCAGCACCGACCCCTGGGGAACACCACTCATGTTTGTCTACCAAATATAACGTTGTTTTAAAGCTACACATTGTAGGGCTGGATTTGCTAATCTCTTATTCCCAGATCAAATCTCTTTCTGCAGGTAAGTATCTCATTTTTAATCCTTCTGTTTTGGAAATTGTTCTAAATTACAATTTTTATGTCTCAGTTAGCACTCCATAGTTCCACACTTACATCTTTAGAAGCATCTGGACTGATATGACCAGGCTTTAGCATTTCTTTACTTCATGAAAATTGTCATAAAATTGTCACACCATCTTAAATGTGAAGATAAATCAGTCTGAAGGGCTAACTTTTA
>NW_011222600.1:0-397 GCF_000146605.3 Meleagris gallopavo | reverse complement strand
AAAGCATGTAGCATCATCTTAGTCAATTTCTTTTCTGTCTCATGGTCTTGCTGCGCTGTTATTTCATCAGGAAATGTATTAAATTCAAAAACTGTACGAATATAATGTTTTCATTTTTTTTTCTTGACTCCTTGTTGTTGGTTTGAGTGGATTGCAGGAGGACCATAATGGAACCACATCCTGAGGTTTTATTTCAGTTTTGGCAACTTCATATGCATAGGTACAAAGCGTGCCTGAAACCTGTGTTTTGCATAGAGGAAAGCATTTGCTTTTTAAATTGGCACAACACTGAAAGAATTCTTTTTTGGGGAGGGATACAATCTTGCACAAAACTACTAGGAAGACTTTTTCCTATTACATATATTTTAAAAATTAAAATATAAGTATATAATGGATG
>NW_011222599.1:0-438 GCF_000146605.3 Meleagris gallopavo | reverse complement strand
AAAATCAAGGAGGAAAAAAAAAGGTAAAGAAAAAACCTTGTTACCTTCTAAGATACTGGGCATTCCTCATAGCCAAAAAAAAATCAACTCCTAACCACAAAAAAAGGCAGCATTACTGCAAAGCTAAGGATTACAGATGATACTACCTAAAAAAAAAATAAATACTTGAAGGAATTTTCTTGAAAGAATTTGAAATGCTCTGGTGTGTTTTTTGTTTTGTTTTGTTTAAGTTGGATGGACAATTGACTATTGTGCAAAGGTAGATTGCATCCACAACTCGATATTTGTAAAGCAATTTAAAGGTCACTTTAACAATTCCAGTAACAGTGACCATTAGTGATTTTGCAAAGAAAACAGACATTGCAAGATAAACCAAAATGCTCTGAAAGTAACATCTATTCTTTCTCTGCTATGTTCCTGAACTGCCCTTACCATTGT
>NW_011222598.1:0-568 GCF_000146605.3 Meleagris gallopavo | reverse complement strand
CTAGCTCTCTCTCTATCTGCTTTAAAGCAAAACCACATTGATACCTGCTATCTGGCTGATAATTGCCTAAGAACTGTGGAAAGTATTTTCATAATCTTTCTGCAACATCTGTGCTTTTCCCTCTGCATGGAATAGAAATGTTTAACCCTGCCGACCTTTTCTGCCTCTACAGAATCATGTAATGTAACAACATTATTTTGAAATTTCCTTTAGCATACATTAAAAATCAATACTCAAAGCCAAATTCCTACTACGCCTTACTCTGTTGGCCACATGTCAACTGTCCTTTTATTGCAGCTTTATTTTTTAATTTTTTTTGTCTTTCTTTGCAGCTTTAAAATTCACTTCCTATTTTGCCCTTAGAGATGGGCTTTTATAGGTCTGCCTAAACCCAACCTCACAGAACACCTGCAGCCCCTATTCAGGAACTGTAAATACCTAACATCCCCAGCCAACAACAGCGTCACAACTGATTCAGTTGCAAAATCCAGTTCCTCCTGTTCCAAAAGCACGTAGCCACTGTTTTATTTGAAGAAATAAATGCTCTTTATTTATCTGTTGCAAATGC
>NW_011222597.1:0-416 GCF_000146605.3 Meleagris gallopavo | reverse complement strand
TAATTATATTAACCTTTCTTATCTTTGTTTTTATAAACGCAATGCATTAGTATACTTACCAAGGTGAAATCACAGTTCCTCCTGACTTGAATGACTTCACTTACCACGGCGATTATTGAAAATAATACATGGCATTAAAAGTGCTAACAGCATGTTGCTCGCCTTTGCTTGCTTTACTTTGTCTATTTTTCTTTATTTTTTACCATGAATAACTCTATTTCTTCTTTCTCAGGAAGATTCAGAGAGGGCCAGGTATTCTCACCGGTCCAGTCGACATTCATATTTGGTTCGTGTTAAAACTGTATTTTACTCTTGCCACAAGGCCCTTTTAAAAGTACAATTGAAATTATTTTAAAATAAGTACAATTTCATGTTATCAGGAAGCAGATGATGCTTTAAGCATTAACGATTCGGGG
>NW_011222596.1:0-520 GCF_000146605.3 Meleagris gallopavo | reverse complement strand
ATCCCCATTGTGTCTTTATTTTCCCCAGTGTTTAATGAAACTGCTGAAAACTGCAGAGCAATGAGGGAAAACATTTACCTTTGTAAAGTCCTTTTTTTTTTTCCCCCCTACCCCCTTTTTTCTTTTTTTTTTTGCCATAAAGGCAAGTACTCAGGAGCTTTTATGCCTAAACATTAATTTCTCAGGCCTGCCAATGTAAAGAACTGAGGTGTTTTGATATCAACTACACGACATAGGCCTTCTCCCTAAGTTCCTTGTTAATATTCAGTAAATCTCATAGCTGTTTTAGACAGAGCTACATTATATTCAGCATCTAATTTAAGAAAACATGGCTGATACAAGGAGCTTTTGCACTTTTGGCTGAATGTTTGATTCCAAGCCATTTATCAGGCCGTCAGTGTGGAGTAAGAATGGAGGAAGGAGAGAATAAAAAGAAGTATTTGGAATACAGCATTTAGTTCTGGGATTTTTGACCTCTTTCCCTCTCCTGCAAAAAGGTGGAGTTATGTAGTGCAGCAAG
>NW_011222595.1:0-418 GCF_000146605.3 Meleagris gallopavo | reverse complement strand
TTTATACTTTGTGTCCTGTTCTTCATGCTTTGGGTAGGTGTGAATAGGTGATCGAAGTACATCTTGTCCTCTTTTTCTTTGTCTTTTATTTGCTTGTTTGTTTGTTTGTTTAGTTCATTACTTAATCACTGCGTGCCATGCCAGGTTTTGCTTTTCACTGGCAAGACTGACAGGACTGTATCTTTTGGTTTGTCTTCTCTGTAGTGTTACTGCAGCTCTGGACACTGTGTTTCTGGTCTGGTGTTTTATCAAATGAAACCTGCCCTTTTTTTTCTCCTCCTCACACGCAAAGGAATTCAAATAAATTTATTGCATTCCAGGGATCAACCCACTATATAGAGATTTGGACAGTGCTCCTCAGTGAATCAGCTGGCAAGGGCTAAGGATTGTGTGAGGAGTTGGTAACCGTTGCCAGATG
>NW_011222594.1:0-352 GCF_000146605.3 Meleagris gallopavo | reverse complement strand
CCCACCATCACAGCTGTTGGGGTAGCCAAGCCTAAAGAACAGGGGCATGCAATGCTCAGCACAGTGATTGAGGTTTGAAATGCAAACCTCAGTATTAGTTCAGCTTTTGAAAGGTGCTTGTTCTGATTCTGTAAGAAGAGGGAGGAGAGGAGGACAAAAAAAAAAAAAGAAACGTTTGCTGATAGAAGGTAACATATGCACGATCAATCATAGTCATCTAAAAAAATACATTTAGCAGGAAACCTCAAGTATAGGAAAGTAATTTCTTATTGCTATAGTAAATGGAAGAGAAAGGTCAGTGTTATGAATCGTTCATAGCAGTGTCTTGTGGTTTTCTTGCTACTCAAGCACA
>NW_011222593.1:0-335 GCF_000146605.3 Meleagris gallopavo | reverse complement strand
AATTATGGATGTGATACCAGTTAACTGTGAAACAGTAAAAGTAGGGAAAAAAAAAGAAAAATTTCCTGTTGTGAGATAGGTGAAAGACATTTTACAAATTAATAATAACTTAATATATTACATTTAGTAAAGTACAAGCTTTGAGTTTCTTGCTTGTTGTTTATTTCTTTTTATTATTTGTTTTTGTTTGTTTGTTTGTTGCTATTAATCATATTGAATAACCATTTAATATCCCTTTGGTCCGGTTGGGTCAGCTGTCCTGATTCTGTCTCCTCTAGACCTACTTACTGCCCCACAGCCTGCTTACTGGCGTGGCAACTGGACAAGCTGAGAAA
>NW_011222592.1:0-494 GCF_000146605.3 Meleagris gallopavo | reverse complement strand
TCATGGAAGATTTTCAATATGGAAATATGAAGTTATTAAAATTATATCCATTTGTACATAAATTAGGGAATTTGGTTTTTGTTTGTTTATTTTGGTTATTTTTGAGAATATTCTACTTTTTTTGCTTTAATTGCACTAAAATTACCTATGAATAATGACAGACAAATATGTCTTTTTTTCTCTTTCCTGAATATGTATGAGATTTCCTTGTGATTACCATACATTTTGAAGCAGGAGTCAAACAATTAACACTTATCCTGAGCTCCACAGAGGGAATCACTTCACATCTGTATGAATATACCTGAAAATAAATTACTTCTTGGAAAAACATCCTACCAACAGAAAGACAAAAAAATGTGTGTATACACAATAGATGACACACACACACACACACAAATAAACATCTAGTCACAGAATCAAAGAATGGCCAGAATGGCCAGAGTTGGAAGGGACATCAAGGATCATGAATCTCCAAACCCTCTGCCACATGCATG
>NW_011222591.1:0-517 GCF_000146605.3 Meleagris gallopavo | reverse complement strand
TGGGAGGCTGGGGAAGCACGTGTGACTTTGTGTGCATGTGTGCGTGCCGTGCGGTGCTGTGGCGTGTGCGTGCGGTGCCGGGAGGCGTTCCGTGCCAGGGTTGTAAGTGGCGTAGGGTCAACGCGCGTTGGGTAGGGTGGATGTCGGGGGATGTGCGAAGGCGTGGGGAGGTTGGGTCCGGGTTGTACGGTTGTGTGGGTGACGTGCGGGGAATTGCGGGCAGCGTGGGGTCGCGTTGTGGTTGGCCGGCTTTGGGGCTGTGGCCCTTGTTTTCCCATGGTGGCGGGCGGTGGCGGTGGCGTGCAGCTGGCAAGAGGGCCGGAGCAGGAGCACGCAGCGTCTACGGCCATCCCACCCTGGCAACGCCCGATCTCGTCCGATCTCGGAAGCTAAGCAGGGTCGGCCTGGTTAGTACTTGGATGGGAGACCTCCTGGGAATACCGGGTGCTGTAGGCTTTTGCTGACGGGCTTTTGTTGCCCTCCGCTCCCGCGCCGGCGGGCTGGCCGCGGGAGGCGT
>NW_011222590.1:0-306 GCF_000146605.3 Meleagris gallopavo | reverse complement strand
ACAATATATATATCGTCCTCTAATTAATCTTTGTATATATATATATGTATACATACATATATATATATATACACAAATTGAATCCTCCAAAAAATCCTTTAGAAAAAAAGACCGGAAAAGTATGCTGACTAAGCCTGACCTTTCTTCAACTGAAATAAGCCAAGAGTCTTTATCTTAAACACAAAATTAAGAATATGTCAGATTGTTTCTGGCACCACATCAAGTGTTGCAAAAATATAAACCTATCTCTCAAATACTGTGCTATTTATTCATGAAAATATATGAATATTATCAGTATGTATTGAT
>NW_011222589.1:0-396 GCF_000146605.3 Meleagris gallopavo | reverse complement strand
AGGACAGCAGGGATGTTTGCCTGCTTCTGCTCAGCTGTCCTTGGGGCTGTGCTGATGGCTTGGGGCTGAGTGATGGTGGGGGTCATTTGGTTTTCCATGGGTGATGTTTTGACACGAAAGCACGAAAGGCCCAGTGCCACCTCTTTTGTTATGTTATGGAGATATTTCTAACAGAATTCACTTTTTTTTCTTTTTTTTCTTGGCTTAAGTTAATGAGGCTCAAAAATTTTATGAGCCTCCAAAACTGTACCTTCAGGGACACCCCTTGCTGGCACTGAATGCAGAGTGCAGATCTGGATTTTGAGCATGGCATCCTGTTGGAAACAGATCAATACTGCGTAAGGAGGATCTTGTTTCAGAGTAGGAAAGTAACAATTAAGTTGGGATTTCTTTGTT
>NW_011222588.1:0-318 GCF_000146605.3 Meleagris gallopavo | reverse complement strand
ACTGCTACCAAGTCTATGCGTTTGCTCATATGCAAATCAAGTTTAAATCTGAAAGGGAAAAAGAAGCACCTCAACTTGTCACCTGCATTTTCAGCATAAACTGTACTGCTGCTCTGTAGTATGTTTTTTCAGGCAAACGTGCTTCAGGAACCCAGTAGCCATAAAATGTTTCACTTTGAAAAGTCTTGAACAAAAGCATTTTTACTTTTTTTTTTAATTAAGTAACATCTGAATAAGCAACCTCATTTGCACAGCTTGAACTCTCATGGGAGAAAAGCTTGTATTACCGAAAAAAAATGCACTGGCTTTTATTAGACT
>NW_011222587.1:0-445 GCF_000146605.3 Meleagris gallopavo | reverse complement strand
CTGGGGGATGAGCTGCTGGAGAGGAGCTCTGGCAGAGAGGGACCTGGGCGTCCTGGTGGACGACAGGTTGGCCATGAGCCAGCAGTGTGCCCTCATGGCCAAAAAGGCCAATGGCATTCTGGGGTGCATTAAGAAGAGGCCAGTCTCTTTTCAGTGGTACGTGGAGACAGGACAAGGGGAAACGGACATCAGCTGCAGCATAGGAAGTTTCGCACAAATGTGCGTAAGAACTTCTTGACGGTGAGGGTGACGGAGCACTGGAACAGGCTGCCCAGGGAGGTTGTGGAGTCTCCTTCTCTGGAGATATTCAAGTCTCGCCTGGACGCCTACCTGTGTGACCTGGTGTAGGGAACCTGTTTTGGCCTGGGGGTTGGTCTCGATGATCTCTAGAGGTCCCTTCCAACCCCTACAATTCTGTGATTCTGTGAAAACAATGCTACTGTAG
>NW_011222586.1:0-536 GCF_000146605.3 Meleagris gallopavo | reverse complement strand
TTTGGCCTCTGGGATGGCAGAACGGAGCGGACTGGAACTATTGCTGAGATTCCTGTTTGCTCGGGCAAGAATCTCTCTCGTTGCCTCTCCCAGCTCCACTCTCCCTTCATCTCCAGCTGGAACTCCCTCCCAGTCGGTGTCAGGATGAGCTCGCTCTGCCGCTCTCTCTCCTCTCTTGCACACACTGTGAAAAGGAGTTTCAGAAAGCACTACTCACTGACAGGAAATAAGGCAAGCAAACTTAGAAGACCTTGCCACACAAATCCTGACAGCGTACTGCCAGCAGCTGATTTGGCTGCCCAGGACCCCGGCACCACAAGTGCTTCATTGCCAAACGCAGCAATGAAGCCTTTAGGGGGAAAAAAGACAACTCACAGACATTCCTTCCACGTCCATGACGCAGCAACGCAGGCCAGCACCAGCGCAGACAGCAGCACAGCTGAGAACAGTACCATCACTGCCACGTGGCGCTTCCGCACACATCTGCCAACAGCAGCCTGGGTGCTTTTCCCTGCATTCATCCCTGGAAGAAATGA
>NW_011222585.1:0-363 GCF_000146605.3 Meleagris gallopavo | reverse complement strand
CATTAGTACATATCTAGGATAACTTACCTAAAAATAATATACATCAAATATTGATCAACAGTTTATCAGCATCCACCACATTCTGTACACAAAGGTAGAAATGGAAAGATCATTCTTTTCAAGTTAGAAATCATTAGAAGGAAAGTGTAGTCTACATCTCAAATAATAAATATATGCAAATAGATACATTTTCCTCTGCAAAGCATTAATTATTCCAGAGGTATGCACATAAATTCAAAAATTAAAGTTGAAAGAATTTAGGAAAATTATATTTCTCATATTTCATGTAAGGAAAAACTATTTTTCTCTTTTTTTTAAGAAAGGAGAAGACTGGTATTAGGTACTGATGTATTCTTTGCTTTT
>NW_011222584.1:0-459 GCF_000146605.3 Meleagris gallopavo | reverse complement strand
CCAGCAGAGTACGCCTGCCCAAGCCGTGGGCTGCCATCTTCTCTGGGAGAATACCGTGGGAGACAGAGTCAAAGGCTTCACTGAAGTCTAGGTGGACTACATCCACCGCCTTTGCCTCATCCACTAGGCGGGTCACCTGGTCGTAGAAGGAGATCGGGTCGGTCAAGCAGGACCTGCCTTTAAGGACCGCGCTGGCTAGGCCGGTCCCCTGGTTGTCCCGCACACGCCCTGTGATGTCGCTCCGGGTGATCTGCTCCACGACCTTCCCCGATACCGAGGTCAGGCTGACAGGCCTGTAGTTCCCCGGATCCTCCATCCGACCCTTCTTGTAGGTGGGCGTCTGTCTCGCTCCAACTATCGGTAGCGAGATGGTTCGTTGTATACGCATACCCGACGTGAGATTAAGACTCAGAAAGGAGCCAAATATTTGCCCAAGCAGTTTATTGTGAAAGGTTTTGG
>NW_011222583.1:0-376 GCF_000146605.3 Meleagris gallopavo | reverse complement strand
AAGAAACAGAACACAGACTGCCATCAGTCCCCCAGATATTTCTGTAAAAGTTAGAAGCCATGCCATTAAAGAATTGGCAAGCTAGAAAAGAACACAGCATACTCTAAATGAGAAGTGTAAGACTGGTGACTACTGTGTATCAGCCACACAGCAGTAGATGCAGAGAAAATCTGATGAGTTGCGCACGCACACACGCACACACGCACGCACACACGCACACGGAGTGCCCAGAGCTGCTACAGGGCCCAGGAAGTGTTCTGTAAACACTACATTGATTACATGGAGCTATCAGGAAGACAGCTCTTTCTTCCTCTAACAGTTACCTACTTCAGAACCTTTCATCCCAGTAGTGCCAAAATTGGTTTATTAGCTGAAA
>NW_011222582.1:0-583 GCF_000146605.3 Meleagris gallopavo | reverse complement strand
TTAGTGGTCATTGTGATATGCATAGGAAATGCTTTCTTGGCTGTGTTTTGCACCCCAAAGGCTAACTTCTGAGGACTGGCATTGCTTCTGCTCCACAACTTCCTATCTTCCAGAGACAGTCAGATTCAAGCTAGGATACAAACTGCTGCAGGAAACTGAGCCAACTCCACAAAAGCTTGGAGATAAATACTAGGCTTATTTTTAATGTGGAGCTCCAAAAGGAGCAGAAAGCAAGCTGTGTGAGGTGTGTTGGTTTGCTGAACAAGGAGTGCTGTGTGATGTCTCCAGTGCTGTCACCTATTCACCTGTACCTATGATGGTAAGAAAAGATGGTTCTCCCTGTCTTTCATGTGACCTGTCATCTTTCCTCTTAGAATCCCAACGTGATGTTTTCTTAAGTACCTTTTAGGAGTCCTTAGAAAATTCCTTGGTTTTTCATTCAAATCATGTCCTTGGGAATTCTCTTCATGTAGGGACCTTCTCTGCTCAGGGAGTGGTAGAGAGGCCAGCAGCAGAAATGTTGCATGTGTTTTACGTACGTTTGCATGTTCTTCACATCCAGGCAGAGCTGAGCTTCTCAGTG
>NW_011222581.1:0-332 GCF_000146605.3 Meleagris gallopavo | reverse complement strand
TCTCACAGTCTTAAGTATCAGGCAAAGAAGTATAGCTCTTCAATTTTTTTCATAACTGGAGTGTACTATTACTATCATAATGGCTAGGATGGAGTTCTGGGGCTTGAATTAAGTAAATCACTTCCAGACTGTTAAAACCTAAGAACAAAAAACATAAAGTAGTTGTTTCTAAAGGAAATGCTAACTGAATACATACAGTACTGCAAGTCAGTAAGTTCATGTGACTTCAAAACACTTCTATATTATATTTCAATGAATATTGTTGAAAATTCCTTTATGGACCAAAGAGAATTCAATGACATGTCACGAGGAAATTACTTTTTTTTTTTTTT
>NW_011222580.1:0-504 GCF_000146605.3 Meleagris gallopavo | reverse complement strand
AAAATGTATTCTGCAGGTAATAGCATTGCATTTTATGCATTTGAGGAATCTGCACGTCAGAATGTTATGTGCTGCACAATTTTGAAAAGTTAAATGAATATATGAATGGACATTTTATGTGTTGTGATTTTCAAATCTTTATATAAAAGTAGGTCATGGAATCTTCATTTTATTGAAGTAGGAGAGTATATGAAGTAAGAAAAACTACAGAAACAACACTGTCAAAAAATACTCGTCCTTTAACATGCACAACATTCTTCTTGTTTTTTTTTTTTTTCCTCTGTAAATTCCACAATGGTTTTCACTAGTAAAACAAAATAAAGCAAAGCTAGTTTTTTCATCTGTTATACAAGGAACTGCTAAGTTTTTAATATGAATATGTATGGAAGTTTTGCCATTTTAACCATATGGAAATTTCTTACTGTTTACATTGAGAAAACAGATGCTGTTTTTATCTTTTTATATATTTTTATATCTTTAAGAATTATTTTTATCTTTAAGAAT
>NW_011222579.1:0-328 GCF_000146605.3 Meleagris gallopavo | reverse complement strand
TGGACAACAGGGGAGGTCCCTGAAGACTGGAGGATAGCCAATGTCACTCCGGTCTTCAAAAAGGGCAAGAAGGAAGATCCGGGTAATTATAGGCCTGTCAGCCTCACCTCTGTCCCTGGAAAGGTGATGGAACAGCTTGTGCTGGATACCATCTCCAGACAACTGGGAGAAAAGGAGGTTATCAGGAGTAGTCAGCATGGGTTCACCAAGGGGAGGTCGTGCTCGACCAACTTGGTGGCCTTCTATGATGCTGTCACATGCTGGGTGGATGGGGGGAAGAGTGGTAGATGTAGTCTACCTTGATTTTAGAAGGCCTTTGATACTGTCT
>NW_011222578.1:0-454 GCF_000146605.3 Meleagris gallopavo | reverse complement strand
TCTATCACTTCAATGAACATAAAATATATTTCCATACAGAAAACTTTGGGATAAAAAAAAAGTTTAGACCTAAAAAGTTAATCTTCAAAGAACAGTACAAAGTCTTTGCTTACAGCATTTCATGTTTGATTGATTTCTGACATTTAGACTCTAGATTCAACTATTTTTGTTTAGTTATTGAAGCTCAAGTAGGAGCTCAAAGTATTCAGAGATATCTCCTTGGATCATGCTTTTGTTTTTGAAACTCTAAGTGACTTTTACAGGAATCTCTTTTTGAGGAGAAAGAGAAAAAAAAAAAAGAAGAACGTGCTTTGTAATTGGGATAAAAACAAAGGAAATCACCCACAAGCAGCATATCTTTACAAGTAATGCAAAGTTATTCTGATAAATATTGTCATTGAAGATCAAGCTAACGGAAGAGCACAGGGTAGAATAAACTTCAGAAGATTGGGCT
>NW_011222577.1:0-430 GCF_000146605.3 Meleagris gallopavo | reverse complement strand
TTGCGTGCTGTTGTGTTGTTAGGTCGGTTTTTTTGTCTTCACGATGCTCAGCTTCCCGTGCAGGGCTGGCCTCCCTCTGGGCGTTCTCCAGCACAGCTCTACCTGCACGGGTGCACTTTGACCTCTTTTTGCTTCATTCCAAATACTGCTTAAGCTTTAGAGCAGATATAATTTAATATTTCATTCCATTCCTTTTTTTTGGTTCAGGTTTGGTTTTTGATTTCACAAAAGCTTATTTAAAAGAAGAATCTTTTCTAATGTCAGTTTATTTTTTGTACTTCATCGCAAGCAGTCATTAATTTCTATTCTTAGTCCTGCTTCATCGTTATTCTTCATTTCATCTTTTGTCTTTTCACACAACATATTCATGAGCAAAGATCCTTTCCCAAGTCCCATCTTCTCCTGTCTGCATTCATTCATTTCTCGGTGC
>NW_011222576.1:0-322 GCF_000146605.3 Meleagris gallopavo | reverse complement strand
CGGTGCTCATGACTGCAGTTCTTTGTGATACGGAGCTGCGCCATTTGCTGCCCCGACCAACTGCACGTGTTGTTGGAAGAGAGTACTCTGTGCATTTTAGTTTTCTCTTTCATGCTTTTGAAGTGAGAGTGGTATATGCCTTCAAGCAGGTAGCATATAAAATAAATTTCTTTATTTCCTTTTTTCCCTTGGAGCAGTGGTTTGGGAAAACATGGATGCTTTCTTCTGTGCCGCTGTGTTTCCCTTATAGCGGTGTTCTGGGAGTGGCTTGTGTTGTTGATTTTCAATACTGAAGGAACATAGCATTCTTTTTATTCTGCCT
>NW_011222575.1:0-431 GCF_000146605.3 Meleagris gallopavo | reverse complement strand
AATATTTCTCTTTTAGCTTATGATAAAGGCAGTGTCTACTCAGATGGAGGGAGGAAAGGCTGGGGAAATCTATTGTTTTCCCATTTAAGCAAAACCACACATCCTCGTAATTATAACCAGGGAGGGAAGCAGCATCCTCTGGCAATCATGTTCCTCTTAACGTGCTTTTTTGTTGGAATTATTTATGTCCTGTTAGTGGGAAATATACGGAGTATGGTGATAGTAGAGAACAGCCTTCAACTTCTGTAATGTGAAATGGTTCCCATTTGTGGCTAAAAGAAAAGCCCTAGAGAAACAAATAGAAAACAATTGGTCTTTTAGTATGTCTGAACATCTGTAGGATTACATTAGAACTGCTGATTGGAGAAAAAAATCCTTTTTTTCCTTTAAATACTGTACTTGTTTTCAAAAATCCATATTTGACATCATCT
>NW_011222574.1:0-399 GCF_000146605.3 Meleagris gallopavo | reverse complement strand
CTTTTCCTGGCTGTCCTACTGAAGGATTCTGCCTGTCCGTCGGCACGTCTGGTTGGTTTGGCTGGCGCTGGGGAGCTCGGTGCTCATGACTGCAGTTCTTTGTGATACGGAGCTGCGCCATTTGCTGCCCCGACCAACTGCACGTGTTGTTGGAAGAGAGTACTCTGTGCATTTAGTTTTCTCTTTTCATGCTTTTGAAGTGAGAGTGGTATATGCCTTCAAGCAGGTAGCATATAAAATAATTCTTTTATTCCTTTTTTCCCTTGGAGCAGTGGTTTGGGAAAACATGGATGCTTTCTTCTGTGCCGCTGTGTTTCCCTTATAGCGGTCGTTCTGGGAGTGGCTTGTGTTGTTGATTTTTCAATACTGAAGGAACATAGCATTCTTTTTATTCTGCCT
>NW_011222573.1:0-367 GCF_000146605.3 Meleagris gallopavo | reverse complement strand
ATATTTAAAGCACCTTGGGCATACGGTAAGACTGCATTGCAACAAAAATACTGAAAAGTGTAGCAGTCTGCATCTGTCTCCCCAGGAGCAAGCTAGGCAGCTCAGAAGGTCACATTTCTCCTTCTCTCTCCCATTAACAGTTTTCTCCCATTACCATTCTACTTTTTTTTTAATTATCTCTACAGCACGTATTAAAACTGTTTTAAAGAATTGAATAAATTGTTAAGGAGTAGGACATTTGAAAGAAACATGCAGCTGGATGAAGACTTACCCCATCCCCAGGCTCCTTTGTAAGTGCTTCAGTAATGTGGGGCTGTGGACAGGTTGGTGAAATTCATATAATTGATGACAGTTTGAGAGGCTAAAA
>NW_011222572.1:0-307 GCF_000146605.3 Meleagris gallopavo | reverse complement strand
TAAATATCAGTTCACTTTTTCCCGTGTCATCTAAATTCTATTTTCTTTTCTTCCTCACAAGTGTGCCTGGAGCCGAGTCCTGATGGTGATGAAATGAAGAGGCTCCAAGCACTGTCTGAACAGGACGCAGTCGCAGCTGGGCACTGTGCGAGGCGTAACAGAGCACTCCCAGTTAGAGCAGTTAGCCACAAGAATGTGTGCCAACACTGACAGCCAGCTGCCATCTTTCAGGCAGCCATAAACTGGGGAAACGAGGCAGAAATCCTTTTCTATTGCCTGTGAGAAAAGCATGCATTACATTCCAATT
>NW_011222571.1:0-448 GCF_000146605.3 Meleagris gallopavo | reverse complement strand
AAGAACATAAATGGCTTCCATTCTCACGCTGAAAAACAAGTACCTGCAAATTAATGTTAAAGGCAACCGGTCTATAAAGCAGCCATGTTTCCATGCCAACTGATCACAGAAATACACATAATTCAACAAAAAATGAATAACCTACCAAACAAGAAAATAAAAAAATAAAAAAAAAAAGAAAAAGACAGAAGTGCTGGAAATCAAGATTCTGACCATACCCAACTATTTTACAAGAATAGCAAGAAACACAACAAAGGATGCAATTTAAGACATGAATGGTATACAGCTAATGGCACTTCATCATTACAATACTTGTAAAAGCTGTCATTCTCAAGTCAACAAGAAAAACAGGATACAGAACACCTCTATTAGGAAGGAGGGAACACTCACACAATAGCAGCAGTTCTTACCGAGGTTTCACAGTTGGTAGACATGAAAGCCAAGTTAC
>NW_011222570.1:0-405 GCF_000146605.3 Meleagris gallopavo | reverse complement strand
ATCCTATTTTAAATTCCACCTGCTCTCCATGGAATGTGTTACTCTGACGATAACCCTAACCAGCAATCCAATCCTTTTTTTTTTTTTTGGTTAGTAATCATAGTATCACAGAGTGGCTTAGGTTGGAGAAAACCTTGAAGATCATCTAGTTCCAACTGCCCTGCCATGAGCAGGGTTGCCAACCACTAGATTAGGCTGCCCATGACTCCTTCCAACTTGGTTTTGAATGCCTCTGGAGATGGGATGTCCATAACCTCTATGGGCAGCCTGTGTCAGTGCCTCATCACCCTCTGAATAAAAAAAATGTCTTCCTACTGTCTAACCTAAATTTCCCCTCTTTTAGTTTAAAGCCATTCTTCCTTGTCCTATAACTATCAGAGCATGTAAAATGTCAGTCTTCCTCGT
>NW_011222569.1:0-459 GCF_000146605.3 Meleagris gallopavo | reverse complement strand
GTATGGCCGCCGAGGTCGGAGTTCGGTGCCCGGCTGCGATCCTCCGCCCGTACCCATCTCTGCTCCGCGGCTCCACAGTGGGGGGGGTCCCCAGCCCAGCGCCCGGGAGCCGGAGCCCTTGTGCTGATGTGTCGCTGCTTGCTTCTTTGCCTCTCATCCCCCCTTCCATGTCCCCCCCAGTGGCCCTCTCACCCTTCACTGTAACACGCCGTATAGGTCACCCCTACCAGAACCGCACACCCCCCAAGAAGAAGAAGCCACGCACGTCCTTCACCCGCCTGCAGATCTGCGAGCTGGAGAAGCGCTTCCACCGGCAGAAGTACCTGGCCTCTGCTGAGCGTGCAGCTCTGGCCAAGGCCCTTAAGATGACGGACGCACAGGTGAAGACCTGGTTCCAGAACCGGCGCACCAAGTGGAGGTGAGGGGCTGGGGGCCACGAGTATGGGGCCGGTCCGTGGG
>NW_011222568.1:0-319 GCF_000146605.3 Meleagris gallopavo | reverse complement strand
CTGTTTAGTAATGAGGTGGTGGAATTACTGCAGTTCACATTGCTGCCAACAGCTTATTCTAATTAAGGTATTTCTTCTTTTTTTTTTTTTTGTTTTGTTTAATAGTGCATGTAGTTCCTGCATTACAATGTTAATCTTTTGACAAATGTGTTCATAACAATAAAAAAGCTCCTTGTAGCTCAAAAGGACTGTGCCACATACCACCCTAATGCCACTGAGGCTTCCTTAGTGAGAGAAAGCAATTGAACTTTGTAGATGGGATTGTAAGGTGTCCATTCTGTAAGCAATTAATTTCTAGTCTGTAGACTGATTAATATAG
>NW_011222567.1:0-489 GCF_000146605.3 Meleagris gallopavo | reverse complement strand
AGCCTTCTCATTATGCCCCTTCTCAGTGCTATTGGCATTTTTGTTTAAATGCCTCTTTTTTTTTTCTTTTCTTTTTTTTTTTCCCCTTTAGGTTCCAAAGCTGATTGAAACTGATTAAAGCAGTTTGTCCTACCGTGGCAAGGAGATGTTAAAACAAAGCATGTGCGTCTGCTGGTTTTAAACTAGGATTTTTTCTTGCAGTTTTCCCAGTTTCTGTTTAACAAACATAGTGAAATGGGATCATGGAGCAAAAAGAAAACGGAGCAACCCCTCCATTCCTGGAGAATGCCATCCTGATAACACATCCAGCTTTTTTTCCAAAACCCTGACAGTACTTTTGAACTTATTGAAACGTGCTCCAGCATCAAACAGTCTAACCAATTGTAATTGTCATTCCCCCTCAAAGTGCTTTGGCAACACTTTTATTTGAAATTGCATTTGCCACTTGTTTGTTTTGTGTCACGACTGTGTTTCATGCAGCATCTGGAA
>NW_011222566.1:0-478 GCF_000146605.3 Meleagris gallopavo | reverse complement strand
TGGTGCCATGGTGGCTCCTGCCGCCGCCTTTGATATTCGTCTCTTGTTGTTATTTCTATCTCCTCTTGATCCGATGGAAGGATAAAACTGGGAGGGAAATACTTGATATTTCTTCTGAACAGTGTTTTTATAAGTAATGTTGAAAATTGGATAAGGCTGTGTGTCCTTTGTTTTGGGAGACAAAGCCCACAGTGGGTGGTGGTTGGGGTGGTGGCATCTCAATGACAGAAGAGGTTTTTTTGCCTTGTTTTTTTTTTTGTTTTGTTTTGCTTTTTGTTTTTTGTAAGTAAGGTTTCCTTTTTTCTTATAAAAATTTCTACTAGATTGTATGTTTTGACAGGTCAGAAACATTTCTTCAAAAGAAGAACATACAATTTTGGAAATTGTACAGCCCTTTTCTTTCATTCCCTTTTTGCTTTCTGTGCCAATGCCTTTGGTTCTGATTGCATTATGAAAAACGTTTGCCAGAACTTGAGGT
>NW_011222565.1:0-369 GCF_000146605.3 Meleagris gallopavo | reverse complement strand
CAATCTGACACCACTGTCTGGGTAACAAGGTTCTACATTGCCTGGAGAAAGGCATCTGTTGCCCTGTGTGCTAGTTTGCTCATCCATCAATTATATATATAATTTTTTTTTTAGTAAAAAAGTTACACACTATTCATTTATCGGTAGCCTTTTTTCTTTGAGACTTGTTTTGCCAGTAACCTGGAGTGACTGCATTAGAACACACTGACTGTAATCCTACATGATGTTTCTCTATTTTGAGAAGCACGCACAGAATCACATTATTCCAGGAGAAAACTGAAAACCAGTTGTCTAGAGGTACTTAAAGAAAGAGGAAAGAATAAGCTTCTGATACTTTCTTACATACTTCTGCCATGTACATGACTCATC
>NW_011222564.1:0-387 GCF_000146605.3 Meleagris gallopavo | reverse complement strand
ATCTCCTGCCAGGCCGCAGCACACAGCGGGCAGCCAAGCTTAGCTTTTCCTGCACCCCCCTCCCCCCCCGACGCTGCATATCAAAGCTGCTGTGAACAATATCGGCCAGGGAGCACAAACAAAGCCAGAGGAGAGGTCACAGCCGTTCCCACAACAAGATGTCCTAGTCACAAAGGATAAAAGCAAAGCAGGAGCCCCGGCCCCCATTCCTTCCATCCTGAGCACCGTGGTATCCATCGCTGGGAATCAAAGCTTTCCTCTCCCCCATCCCTCCTGCAGCAGGACACCCGTGGCCGCCTGCCACGTGGAGCAGGATGAAAGCAGCCACGGCCCTCACACCCCGCAGGGCTCCAGAACAGAGCTGCGCAGCACAGGGCTCATCACAGC
>NW_011222563.1:0-376 GCF_000146605.3 Meleagris gallopavo | reverse complement strand
ACCTCAAGGTGACAAGAGCTCTGGTCTCCACTTGTGCCTTCTGCATATCTTTCCCTTAAGCTGCAGAGCAGTTTCCACTGAGAATAAGTGTTGTCAATTCAATTTCTAATAGTGACATTAAAATGTATGAGCCATTTCTCTGGAGTCAGGGATAATATTTTCAAAGTGCCTGTGTGATACAGGAATGTAAATCTCATTTTTCATAAAGCAATAAGGATCTCAGGTCTCCCTGGAAATCATGTCAGATGAGAGCTGGGCAAGGACTGTGCTGAAAAGTATTCTCCATGGGTTGGTTAAAAAACACTGATTCAAATTAAAATTAAAAAGAAAAAGGAAAAAGGAAAAAGAAAAAGGAACTAATACCCTTACATCTTTC
>NW_011222562.1:0-315 GCF_000146605.3 Meleagris gallopavo | reverse complement strand
GAAACTAGATAGCTGAGCAAGATGCATGCTTCCATGGGTTTGCATGAAGGATTTCGGTCTGTAACCAAGGACAAGTGGGTGTTGAAACCCAGCAGACTTTTTTTTTTTCTTGTTTGGCTACTGAAGAATTCCTGGCAGTTCAGGTAGGATGTGGCAGTGCTGCAATGCAGGATGGACAGAGCTGTGGTGAAGACACTGTGCTGTGGGGATGTGGCAGAATGAACCTTGTGCCAAGTCATGATCTGCTACTGCAAGTCTGGCAAGCCCCTTCCAGGCTTTGTGAATGATGTCCAGGACTGCTTTTACCTCCTGAAT
>NW_011222561.1:0-399 GCF_000146605.3 Meleagris gallopavo | reverse complement strand
CTGAACAGACTGGATTCTGTCTGTGTGCTTCACCTGCTGCCCTTGGGACCGGCACTTTGACCAGGCAGCCTTGCACAAAGAACATATCAAATAGGCAAAAAAAAAAAAAAAAAGAAAAGACCTGGATAAAAAGGTGAGCATACAGTAGTGAATAATAACAATCAAAAGAGATGTAGGTGCTTTCTCACAGATTGTAATGTTATGGAACAGTCATTTTCTGGTGGAGATGTTCTTCAGCATAGCTGAATTCCACGAGAGAAACACCAGGTGCAATCTCCCTCTGCCTCCACAAGTCTTTTAACACATGCCGTGCTTCAGACTGAGAGACTCTGAGGGGAAAGGCCCTGACCATTACAGCTCCATACAGCAGCACGGGCAGACCCCGCAGGACGAGCCCTG
>NW_011222560.1:0-390 GCF_000146605.3 Meleagris gallopavo | reverse complement strand
TTTCAGTTTGAAGTAGAACATTTTTCATTAACAATTTGAAGGACAGAGCATTAGGAGAATGTCATCCTGCACATATGCAACTACTTCTTAGCTTTTATGTTTTTCTGACACATTCCTGAATATACTTCTTTTTCAAATGACCATCAAGGGGAAAAAAAAAAAGGAAAAGCAAAAGGATTAATTCTGAAAGAGGCTCTCTACAAAGAAAGTGACATGACTTCAGCACAGAAAAGCTGCTACATTACAGTGCAAACACAGGAAAGTGCATACCTGTATTTTATTACAAATTAAATGCAACTATAACTGGTGCTAGCTATTGTTAAAACAGAGCATCTCATTTCCAAAACAATCAAAAATGCAAAAATTTTTTTGAAGCAATGTCCAGCAGAA
>NW_011222559.1:0-301 GCF_000146605.3 Meleagris gallopavo | reverse complement strand
GTCTCTCCTCTTGCAAAGTGCCCTTGGAAACACCCTGTGGTGCAGTGTAGCTGTGATCCCCCCTGCCCCAGGCAGCAGCTGTGGCAGCAGAAGGCCCCTGCCCTGCCCTGACCTGCCCTGCCCTGTCCTGCCCTGCCGTGCCGGGGGCTCCTTCCCCCCACACGTCTCCCTGCAGCGCCCTGGGCAGCTCCCCGGGCAGCTGAGTGCTGAGCCTGGCAGGCGGCAGAGTCCCTGCCCCGGCACACAGCCCCTGGGCCACAGCAGGGACCTGCTCTGCACGACAGCCCTGGGCACCCGGCTG
>NW_011222558.1:0-346 GCF_000146605.3 Meleagris gallopavo | reverse complement strand
CCAGTGAGGTGAGATAAGCTGCTCAGAGCAGTTTTGCTGGGGTGAACTGGGAGGGGGCTGCAAGGCCTTCCTCGGCTGGGTGGTGCTTTGCGATGTTGGGATCCCTTTCCTTCGGTGGGGGGGGCCGTGCCGCTCCGCAGGTCTAACGGTGTCCCCACTGATGTTTCAGGAGCCGCTGCGGAAGAAAGAAGAAGCAGCGGCGTGGGGACGCCAGAGGCAGCGTAGAGCAAGAAGATTCTGTTGACTGTCAGTCTTGTTCGATTGACTTGTCTTTTGGAGCCACAGTTCTAGTGTGTCTATTGCTCTTGTTTGCTCTCTGTTTCCTTCTTAGTTATTTGAGAATAAA
>NW_011222557.1:0-356 GCF_000146605.3 Meleagris gallopavo | reverse complement strand
TGCCTGCAGGTCGACTCTAGAGGATCATGGAGTCCAGGCCCCCTGCAAAGCAGACTCCCTACAACAGGGAGGCATCCAGGTAGGTCCTGAATACCTCCAGAGAAGGAGAATCCACAATTCCCCTGGGTGGCCTGTTCCATGCTCTGTCACCCTCACTGTGAAGAAGTTCCCATGCGTATTGATGTGGAACTTCCTATGCTCTGGTTTATGGCCATTTCCCTTTGTTCTGTTCCCACAGACTGCCGTGGTTGGCCATGTCCCTTTGACTCCCACACTTATTTATAAACATTAATAAGATCCCAGTCTTCTTTTCTCAAGGCTGAACGGACCCAGGTCATCCAGCCTTTCCTCATAGG
>NW_011222556.1:0-351 GCF_000146605.3 Meleagris gallopavo | reverse complement strand
TTTAAGAGGTAGGCTATTTAATCTCTTTTCTCGAGCTTAGCAACTCATTGGGATTTCTTCCAAAAAATGTTACATTTCTCACCTAATTATTTTAACAAATGAGGGGATATTCATTCTACCAGTAAGAAATCTCTCTCTATATCAGTCACTTAAATGGAAATGTATTAAAGTTGAGGCAGGAAGGGGAGGGTAGGGAGAAGGGGGAGAGGGAAAAGAGATTAAATAGCCTACCTCTTAAAGTAAAATTTTGAAATACTAATGACATTCATTTAGAATACTGCTTTTTAAAACAAAACACCTTGTTTTGTACTTTCTGTTAAAGAGCATGAACATCCACAGCCACACAAACTG
>NW_011222555.1:0-306 GCF_000146605.3 Meleagris gallopavo | reverse complement strand
ATTCAGATGCGTTGTCCTCTAGTTTTATCTTTTGGTTCATGCAGCTCAGTAGATGATCCAATACACACTGTTTTGGATGCATTCCTTTGTCAAAGCGATTGTACATCCCACACCAAAACCTTAAGAACATGGCAAGAAAGGAGAATTAGGCAGCAAGTTTTACACTGCTGGTCATAACAATAAAAATAAGGTGCTTAAGGAGGAAAGCATGTCAACAAACAGATAAAACTAGAGGACAACGCATCTGAATTGGAAAATGTGAGTCCTGAATCTCAATAGTACTTTGTCATGGGGTGGCTTTGGCAG
>NW_011222554.1:0-315 GCF_000146605.3 Meleagris gallopavo | reverse complement strand
GTGATTTTGACTTCACTTCTGTTCTTGCTGAAAGCACGACTCCTAACACTATTTCAAGTGCCTTCCTCTTTAGTAAGAGAGTGTATTGTTCTACCTTAATCTAATTGGAGGTATTCATGAATCTGGTCACCTCTTCCATCCCTACAGGTGAGATGTGACAGTGCCACATCTACACAGCTGTGGAACACCTCCAGGATCAATGACTGCATCTCCTTCCTAGGCATCTCCTTCCTTCATCACAGAAAGGTAGAGTGTAGCAATGGAGAAGGAGAAAAAAAACAAACTCTCTCTTACTAAAGAGGAAGGCACTTGAAA
>NW_011222553.1:0-397 GCF_000146605.3 Meleagris gallopavo | reverse complement strand
TTCAGACACATAGGCAATGAAAGAAAAGAGCCAAACCAGGACAACAAAAGTACTTCTGCTTCATAACAGTGACTCCTGTAGGTTAAGGTTGTGCATGCGCCAATCCTGACAAGAGAAACGTACCCATCTTCAATTGCCCAAACTTATGTCACTGCTACAAAATGCAGCAGACACTTGTGCGGCTTTTGTTTTGTAGAGTAATTGTAATTCTGTCTAGTTGCCAGTTGTGTTCTATTGATGTATGCAAGAGAGATCTAAGAGCTTGTGTGATGGCTGGTAATAGCCATGTCTTCTCTCTACAGCACAAACTGCCTGCACGTACAGAGATCAGCTGGAAACCAGATGGTAAACTCTTGGCCCTTGGCAATGAAGATGGGTACGTTTCTCTTGTCAGGAT
>NW_011222552.1:0-466 GCF_000146605.3 Meleagris gallopavo | reverse complement strand
GCTCGTGCCTGTGAGGCCTCCTCCCGGGCACACCTTCCATGTGGAGCTGGACGACGCGGAGGAGACAGCCACGAGCAGGTCCTGTCTGCGCGTGCAGCTGGAGTGCACCTGCACGAGGGAGCGGCTGCTGGGGGACATGCTCTGCTTTCTGCACCACGATCAGGAGGAGCTGAGGGAAAACAGGGGCCCAGCTTGCTTGACACCTTCTGCACGGGCTCCTATCTGCACGTGGAGAAAAGCGCGCTCTGGCTCCAGGACCAGGTGAAAGCAGCCTGGAGGCATCTGCCTCAGTCGCGTGACTGCCGCCTGGAGCTGCTGCCCTCCCACCGCTCATGCAAGATCCGGCTGACCACCCCCTCCAACTGCACCTTCACCATCGAGATGACTCTTGGGGTGCAGCTTGATGAATCGGACACATTCCTGAGCATTGAGTAGGCTCAGGATACGTTGCTGTGTTCTTTTCTGT
>NW_011222551.1:0-701 GCF_000146605.3 Meleagris gallopavo | reverse complement strand
TGTGTGACGTCACTTTTTTGGGTTATGACGTCACTTGGGGGTTGTGACATCATTCTAGGGGTGTGTGATGTCATATGGGGGTTGTGACGTCATTTGGAATGTGTGATGTCATTTGGGGGGTGTGACGTCATATGGGGGTTGTGACGTCATTTGGGGTGTGTGATGTCACATGGGGTGTGTGACGTCATTTTAGGGGTGTGTGACGTTATTTTGGGGATGTGACGTCACATGGGGTGTGTGACGTCATTTTTTGGGTTATGACATCAAATGTGGGTGTGTGTGACATCACATGGGGGTGTGACGTCACATGGGGTTTGTGACGTCAGTTTTGGGGTATGACTTCATATGTGGTTGTGTGACGTCACATGGGGTGTGTGACGTCATTTTAGGGGTGTGTGATGTCATTATGGGGGTATTGCTTCATATGGGGGTTGTGACGTCATTTGGGGTGTGTGACGTCACTTTTTTGGGTTATGACGTCACTTGGGGTTGTGACATCATTTTAGGGGTGTGTGATGTGATATGGGGGTTGTGACGTCATTTGGAATGTGTGATGTCACATGGGGTGTGTGATGTCAGAATGGGTGTGTGACGTCACATGAGGTGTGTGACGTCACATGGGGTGGGTGATGTCTTTTGGGGTTTGTGACGTCACTTGGGGGTTGTGACGTCACATGGGGTGTGTGACGACATTTTAGGGG
>NW_011222550.1:0-484 GCF_000146605.3 Meleagris gallopavo | reverse complement strand
ACATTAGGAAGATACTTACTTCATTCACCAGTTTGGTTCAAAATTCACTTAGAAGACTAAATTTATTCATGTAGATTTTTGGCCTTAACTTTTCAAGACAGCTGGCAACCTTACTGCTGTCTAGCTGGAATCTCCAGCAACTAGCAAAGAGGCTTGCATGGATTTGTAAGTGTGGGTGTATGTACATTTATCTAATGATATACTTGAAACTCTTATAAATCAAAAGTTTCCCTTAGCAAAAAAGTAAAATAAGTAATTAAAAAAAAAAAGGCAAATGAAAACAATTGTGACCTTTAACATATCTTCCTCCACTTCCTCATCTCCCTCATCATTTTTAAGTCCAATCCACTATTTTTGAGCACAGGTAGTCTCTACAGATTACAAGAGAATAGAAACTGATATTTTTCCAAACACACTGAAAAAGCAAGACATGCAAGAAGCAATAATTTCAGATTGATTATAGATTTTTTCAAATGTAGGGATG
>NW_011222549.1:0-535 GCF_000146605.3 Meleagris gallopavo | reverse complement strand
AACAGTAAGGACTGTAAAACATATATCTGCACCCAGAACTGTGCAAGAAGAAATGAACTTATCTGGCAAGACATATGGCGGAAGATACTCGCCTGGCAACTTACGTTGTTTTTTGAATTTATTATGTATGCTGTAACTGGCTAATGGCTGGTATACCCACCTAAAAAGGAATTTCTTTCTTTACTTACCAGTTTGGAATTATTGAAATGACTAGTTAAAATAACCAAAAAGAGGTCAGGATTCAGAAACAGTGGGGAAAGATTCAAAGAGACCTATTATGCACAGGAAACATTATATATGAATTTTGAAAAATGCATCTGGTTCCATTAGAATAAATGCATACCACTGTGACCTAGTCCACAAAATTAGAATGGCTCAAGGATACCATTTAGACTTAGAGCCAAGGCTATTGATTTGTTACAAGTGAATACCTGCAGTTGTCCTTAAATCTCAACTGACCATTACGTACTACAAGAAAATCTTGATTTCCTGAAGTGTCACTAGAATACAAAGTTGGTTGCTAATGATTATAGAT
>NW_011222548.1:0-364 GCF_000146605.3 Meleagris gallopavo | reverse complement strand
CCCCCTCTGGTGCTGCCCTCAGCCCGCATTGGGTTTGCTGCACCCCCCTCAATGCCCCCGTTCCCTTCCCAGGACCACGATGATGGAGCTCAGTACCAGTACCCGGGTGGGTACCAGCAGGAGCCCGAGCTGGCGGGGAAGGGGCTGTGTGCCCGAGCGCTCTACGACTACCAGGCGGGTATGGGGGGGGTGTCCCTGAAATGGGGGAGTTTTCTCTGAAATAGGGGGGTGGCTCCTCCAGAATGGAAGGGTTCTCCAAAACGGGGTGGCCCCTCTGAAACTGGAGAGGTTCCTCCCAGTATAGCAGCGCTGCCCCAGAATTGGGGGTTGCCCCCAAAATAAGGAGGGCGTCCTCTGAAATGGG
>NW_011222547.1:0-489 GCF_000146605.3 Meleagris gallopavo | reverse complement strand
GAGGGGAAAAAAAAGAAAAAAAGACAAACAGAAATAGAAATAATGAATCAAAAAATAAAAAATAAAAAAAATAAAAAAGGAAAAGGAAACGGAAAAGGAAAAGAGAAAAAAGGGCACCACCACAGGGTTTCTGAATCTATGAAGATCTCCACAATGAGAGAACTCTATTGATTTCTCTACACCTCTGCTGCCTGACCCATTAAGCACGGCTCACTGGCAAGGTGTGAGATATCCAGTTGCACTTTGTTACATCCTACAACATCTCTTCTGTTTGGAGATGCTCAACACCTCTCCAGCTTTTAAATGTTCTTACTTTAACAGAGCTCTGGGTGAGAGGGATTTGTACATAACCCAGTTTAAAGATGCTCCATTCTATGTCTGGACTCATGAGAGCTGGTGCTGATTGGGAGTCATGCACATAGCTTTGACCATCAACATTCCCAGGCCATGTCTGCAGGCAGAGGGAAGGAATGGGCTACTCAGAACATC
>NW_011222546.1:0-450 GCF_000146605.3 Meleagris gallopavo | reverse complement strand
AGTAGTTACCTGGGAACTGTTGTACATTTCTATTGAACCCTTTTTTTCTTTTTTTTTTTTTTTAACCCTTGAGCTGTGATTCTATGATTCTATGATTTCTTTACTGTTTAGTGAAGTTCAGCATCCTAGAAGAGTAACAATGGTTAGTCTTGGGAACACTATCTACTGTATGAAGTTTCACTTCCCATACCATGATCTATTTCAGGTAACTCCTCCATCCTCTGGTGGCCTTAGGCTTGGAGGCAAGTAGAAAACGGGGTAGGGAAAAAGATTGACACCAAGAAGCTATGAGAAGGCAGAGGCCATGAGTGGAGGAAGGAAGACTTAAAGAACATGTATTCAAGATTAGAATCATAAGATCATTAAGGTTGGAAAAGACCTTTAAGATCATCTAGTCCAACTGTCAAACCATCACCACCACCTCCACTAAAGCATGTCCCTCAGTGCCAT
>NW_011222545.1:0-526 GCF_000146605.3 Meleagris gallopavo | reverse complement strand
AAAAGTATTGTAATTAAGTTACAGTATTTTTTTGTGTGCGTTTGAAGGTCTTTAAACAAAATGTCCTTTAAACACCAATTAAAGGTGAAAGTACTCATTTTGGACAAGTGAATGGTGAAGAAACAAGACATTTGACTTTTTTAGTATTTGAAGGTATACTTTGTGTTTTTGAGTTCTTTGCATTGTAGTTGCATAGTATTTTAAGTCTTTTTTCTTAACTTTCCTGTTTCATATTTGGAAACTATAATTAGATCATTGTTTCATAGATATTCTCAGAGTAACCTTATTCTGGAGTCAGTTTTTGTTTATTAAAAGAAAAAAATCTGTTACTTCACTTCTTACAGCAGAAAAATCAATGATTAGTAAAAAGAAAAAAATGAATTATAAAATAAGTTCTGTATTAAGACAGAAAAACTGATTTATCTTGGAGAGAAAGTTTATGGTGATTTTTACTATTAAGATCTATCCTTGTTGTTTTTGTTTTGGTTCTTGTTGTAGGGTTTGTTTGTTTGTTTTAATAAAATAT
>NW_011222544.1:0-458 GCF_000146605.3 Meleagris gallopavo | reverse complement strand
TAGAATTCTCATTCTAGTTTTTGAAATACTACTGAAAACACAGTCTTTGGTAACTATTAGCATATTAGTAACTATGCCTATATGTACATTTCTTACTGTAACCATATACATTTCTCATAGGGGCATAAACTGGGGAACATTCTGAGCTCATATTTGTTTCCCCTGTGCATCCACACATGTGGTGAACAGCTGTACAAGTTGTAAAAATTGTCTTTACACATTGCACATGTTTTTGAATATAGTATGCACGTACATATATAAAGCAAGTCCTAAAGCAAAATAGCACAGTGTTTCTTCTTGTCCTTTTTTTTTTTTGTAAATATTTGTGTGGGGGTTTTTTTCAAACAAAGACAAATGTTTTCTGCTTAGCTTCCACTTACAAAATAATAGCAGTTAATTATTCAGAATTACAGGCTTACCAGTTCTTAACACGACCAACTACCTCCACTGTGGCAAAG
>NW_011222543.1:0-528 GCF_000146605.3 Meleagris gallopavo | reverse complement strand
AAGCACGATCTCTGTTAAACTCTGGAGAGTGTGTCCTGGATATCAAACGCAAAAGACAAAACTTCTGTTTCTTGAGTTAAAGGACTAAGCCTCCAGCTATAGCAAAAAAATACTCTCCATGGATCAAATGGAAGCAAATAACAACTCTTGGATGGACAATTAGATACAGAAAAAAGGCAGAACAGGATCGTTGGAGGCCAAGTTCAAAGCCGGAACTCATGGAGACGTAACATAGCCCTATTGTATTTTTTTTTTTTTTTAACTTAGGTAATTAAAGTACAAACTTAAGTACTATACTTGGTTGTCCATGCTGTTGTGTAGACCCTGGCCACTCATTTTTGTCTCAGATCAGTTACTGATTTTGCTAACTAGATGGCCACATGTTCATTATTTCAGAACAGATATTTCACTCATGGTATGAATTTTTCTGTTTTCTTTTGGAAAATAAGAGAATTTAGTGTCATGGAGATGGCCGGACTCTATCCAAAGACCTCCAGGACCTGTTTTAGTTTTGTAGAGTACAAACAT
>NW_011222542.1:0-356 GCF_000146605.3 Meleagris gallopavo | reverse complement strand
TTTTTGACTCAGGGATGAACTGTGTTCCAACTGTTTTTCAGTTAAAAGCCATGACAATTATTAAGTTACAAAACATTGTCCAAGAGCAAGCTCGTGTGAACTGTTTTGTGTAATACTACTCTGTAAGCCACGGCAGAGACATTGATTTTGCATTGTTTTGAAATACTATATAAAACTGTTTTTTCTGCTCTATGAAACTTTTCAGAAAAAAAAAAAAAATCAGGTCATTTTTTCTAAGTCAGTCATTTCCTGTTTAACGTATATGTTACATTGAACATGTTTATGCTATAATGTTTTTTTTCTTCATGGCATAAAAAAAACAACAAGACGATATTCATTACAGTGATCTTTTAAAA
>NW_011222541.1:0-487 GCF_000146605.3 Meleagris gallopavo | reverse complement strand
TAAACCTTTCATGAAGAGTTACAATTCTAGACCTAGGCTTAGAATTTAAAAAATAAATAAATAAAAATGAAGGAAGCAGATTCCAAGAGTCTCAGCTGTTTTGCTCTGTTGCTTCTCTGCTTTGTATAAGTGGCATCTCTGAGAAAGTAGGTTTTTTTACTTTGTCAAAAGAATGTTTACGAGTAAATTGATTCTGAAATTTGCACTTCAAAGTAACGAGGTTTTGCCAGGTGATATTACAAATGATTATATTCAGGTTGCTTTAAAAATTTTAGTGAAAGCAATGCCAGCTCCTGCTGCAAAGGAATGTTTAAACAAAAGTATCTGGCTGTTGATTGGATCAGGCCCTGAAATTTTCAAAGCAAACATTTCAGACTTGTGGTAGTGCGTTAAAATCAGAAAGAACAAAAAACCATAATTTGTTTATACAGATCCCAAAGTGCAATATGTGAACAAGTTGCAGCGAAGAAGTTAAGTAATTAGAATT
>NW_011222540.1:0-516 GCF_000146605.3 Meleagris gallopavo | reverse complement strand
CTAATGATTGATACCTGCCTATGGGTATTCTCAACACAATTCCGTTTTTTGACGCAACACCAGCGCTGTCACAGTTGCCAGACTCGGATGTGCATTTCTGCCCCTGCTGAGCACCCGAACCATCTGGCTGGATAGATGGCTGGGAGTGAAAGCAGTAGGAAAACTGCAAAATGCCTTTGATAGAATCATAGAATCATTTGATTTGCAAGGGAACCTTAAATGTCACCTAACCTAACCCCCCTTCCATGAGCAGGGACATCTACAGCTCCATCAGGTGCTCAGAGCCCCATCCAGCCTGACCTGGAGTGTCACCAGGGACAGGGCATCCACCACCTCTCTGGGAAACCTGTTCCTTTCTTAAGTGAAAGTCCCCTAAGTCAGTATCTTCCTCTCCCAAAGAAAAAGTGCAATAGTTTTCTCAGGTTGCGTTGTCCTTTAGCAAGGATATACCTCCAATACAGGTCAAAGTTTTCCAAAAGGGCAAGCAGAAGTTCAGAGCCTACATAATCTTGGAAT
>NW_011222538.1:0-512 GCF_000146605.3 Meleagris gallopavo | reverse complement strand
CTTATCTCAGGATGATGGCCATCTCGGGGGGATACCACATGACTCTTGCTCAAGCGCCAGGGATGTCATGTAGGCAGGAGAAAAAGGAGGATAAAGGAGGAACCGAAAAACCATGAGAGTAGGTGTCTGCCATCAGATCCCTCACCACGGAATTCCTGCGTGCTGGCAGACTCCCCCTAGGCCTGCTACCTGAGTCCTGCCGCTTCCTCCTGGATCGGCTCCGTGACTTCCTTCTGCCACCTGCTTGCTGCCCAAGGCCGGCCACGCTGCTTCTCTCTCCCCCGCTGCTGCTTCTACCTCGGACCATCGAAACGTCGTGCAACGGGATCGCTGCTGGATCCTGGTGGTGACTATCCCCGCTTCCCTCTCTTTTCTATCTCCCTCCTTCCCTTCCCCGTCTCCCTGAGTAGGATTATAATAAACTCGTCGGATCAACATTTGAACCGTTGTTTCTTAATCTCACGCCGGGTATATAATATTAAAAGAACCTCATCTCCCTCTCATAAATCGGA
>NW_011222537.1:0-517 GCF_000146605.3 Meleagris gallopavo | reverse complement strand
GCTTTCTTACCACTTACAAGGTTTCTCAACAGATGCCAGTCTCACCTTTACTGAATGCCAGGCCTAGGAAAGCTGCCTCTCTCTAATTCTGATTAGAGACATATATGTAGTGTGAGAAAGATTATCTGAGAATATCCTTTGAGCTTATTTCTCAGAGAAGCATTAAATTGAGAACTGGTAATGCTCATCACATATATTTTTTTCAATTATATTTCTTCTTTGAATGATCTTCATACGCCATGGTTAAAAAAATACATATATATATATTTATATATGTGTATATACATATATATATTTTTTTTCTTTTTCTTAGAGGAAGGAGTTAATAATCTGTGACATTTTTGTATTGCTGTTACTATACTCAGAAAATAAAAAATCTCCATACTGAGATTCCAGCTCTGTAAACCTCGTGGAGGGAAAAGAAAAAATATGTAAAAATTAATTACATTTTTAGAGTAAGAAGAATAAGAATTTCAAATACAGACAAAAGGTAATGACATCTTTGTGTCACTTTTGA
>NW_011222536.1:0-552 GCF_000146605.3 Meleagris gallopavo | reverse complement strand
ACTTCAGCTATGATTGTTAAGAATGTTTAATAATAACAAACAAAAACTTAAAGTATTTTAGAAAACCTAAATACTAATAAAAAAAAATCTTGAAAAATAAGCAAGGTTTTTTTGCTGTTTTTACCCAACGAATTACATATTTGCGCATGCATCATTGCTCTTGGACAAAATAAATGTTTGGAACATTTCCTTAGAAAAATGTCAGCATGTCAATGTAAAAATTGAATTATAATATAAAAATTGAATTTGCATACTACTGACATTTTTCTACAGATTGGAGTCTCTTTGGATTCAATAAAAATATTTGTTTTTAAAAGGATAGCTTTAAGACACCTTAGTTTCAGTAGTTATTATAAGTCAAATTATCTATTCCAAAATTAAGTTTTATGTCTACTAGCCATTGTTTCTGTCAAAAAGCTTTTCTTTGGAGTACACTGGACATCTGCTATAAACCTATAGACAATTTCCTATTCAGTTAGTTCAGGTTAAGAGCAAAGTTACATGCATTTGGTATCATATGTACACTATCAAAAGACATATTGTCTTCTGAAT
>NW_011222535.1:0-511 GCF_000146605.3 Meleagris gallopavo | reverse complement strand
ATCTGCTTTATAGTTGCTTCAGAAGAAGCACTCTGAGATTGATCCTGACCCTCTACTGTTACATGTATGTCCACAAGAGCAATGTTTGATTTTGATAAGCATATATATATCTTTTTTCATATGGGAAGAATTTTCCCAGAATCTCAAAACCATTGGTAAAGTTGTAACCAATTCTAACTTTGCATTTTCTTCCCCCACCCCACGATTAAAAATGCCAACAACACCACCTGGAAATCCATCTCAGATGCCACTCCTTCAAGCAGAGTTTCCCACTTGTATCGAACCAGGAGTTTTGGACCATCGTGGGACTACCTGAAAATAATGCTGTGGTTCTGATTCCTCCCAGTGTGTCTTCATAGACCTGATGTCAGCTTCTTTCTTGTGGAGATGAAGGTATTTCTGGCTCTGTGATTCCATGGGTAGGACTATAAGGCGATAAATGGTGACACTTGTGGATGTTGGCTTATGTGTTGCGTTGCCTGTCTTGCCTCCTTATTTGCTTGTAGGTTGT
>NW_011222534.1:0-416 GCF_000146605.3 Meleagris gallopavo | reverse complement strand
GGGACCCACAGACCCACATCATGGGAGAGGGTAGGAAGGAAAAGGGGAAAAGGAAGGGAGATGGGGCCTAAAAATAAAAACAGTGGCTAAGAAAGAAAACTAATTTACTAAGTATGATAGTGGAATGTGAGATAACAGAATATAATACAGTGTAATTGGAAATGAAGCTAGTAAATCAAATAAAATGAGAGAGAGTGTGTTCAAAACCAAAGGCCTTACTCTAACACTGAAGGCGTTCTAACACAGCTAGGGAGCACATATTACAGGGATGAGCAGTAAAAGAAGGGACAGTCTCATGATGCAGTTTTCTCTTTTCCTCTAAATAGAAAATGGAAACAAAACAGTAAAAGTCTTCTGGGATATGCAGTTCTCTTCTAAGAACCAGTTACATGGACATACTGACAATCCACAGAACT
>NW_011222533.1:0-567 GCF_000146605.3 Meleagris gallopavo | reverse complement strand
AAAAGGCTTCCTTGTCCAAAGCTATTAAGACACAAAGGCCTAGAGGAGATGCAGAGAATGATTCAGTTCCCCAGCTTTGTCTGCATGATCGCACAACGCTTGGAAAATTGGTTTTCCAAGAGTCGTGCTCCCAGTTGTACTAGGTAATTTGAATAGTACTTGGTAGGATTACATTATGAGGAAATTCTTCCCTCATCATGAAATAGGGCCAGAGTTCTCACCTTTTTTTTGTTGTTTGTTTGTTTGTTTTGTTTTGAAGCATTTCCAGGAATCCATTTTTTTCCAGATTGTCTTATCCCCTAGTCCAGGCAAAGGGAAGGTTTTTCCAAGTGTCAAGTCCATTGCTTTATGAAGTCATAAGTTGAGGAACTCCTGGGAAGGTTCTCTTGGAGTGCTTAACATTTGTAATTAAAGCTTACCTAGCATCCACATGCTTCTGGAAGCCTTTTTTCCTGGGTTCTTTAAAAAATTTCCTGTTGTTTCTGCAAGAAAAAAAAGGAAATAAGTTTGTGTTAAAACCATAGTCCCACTTTTGATTTGTTCTGCTGGTTTACTGTTACGGTACAT
>NW_011222532.1:0-445 GCF_000146605.3 Meleagris gallopavo | reverse complement strand
AGAAATAAGAGAAAGTCACTCACCCTGGTCCTGGGCTCACGAGATGAACTCCTGATGGAGCGGATCTCCAGAGAGAGATCATTCCCCACTGGCAGTCAGCTCTTAAATGGGTCTAGGAGAGGTGGAGCCAGGCTCCAGCCCTTCCTGCAGCACAGGTGATGAATTGCCTTCACCTGTGCTCCCATGGCTGACTCATTGCTCACCTCAGGTGATCAATCAAAGGTTCAGGCCGTGATTCAGCAGCCCCATACATCACACAAGTTTGACAGCCTCTCAAATGATGCTTGTATTACCAGCCCTGTTTTTCCATCAGGAAAGAAAGGTCCTACCACATAATCACTTTTCTGACACAGCGAAGGACGTTGAACTTGGGGGTTCGGGGAAGAGAAAGGGATGGAGAGGGATGACAACTCTAGAATCAAATCTTTGATGTGCATTTATAATG
>NW_011222531.1:0-466 GCF_000146605.3 Meleagris gallopavo | reverse complement strand
CCGGCACCGCTACCGCTGCCAGGCGGGAGCCAGGCGGCAGATGGAAAGTGCCGTCTCCGTGCCGAGGTTGGCTGCAGCACCGCTCCTGTGCTGGCCGTGGACCCGTGTACCTTTGGTGTCGGTGCACGTCGGACTGGAGGCACGCCCCGCTGCGGGGCCGACCTCGCTCCTCCTGTTCCGCCTCGCGCTGGTGGGTCGCTCCTTGTTGGCGCCAGCCATGCCGGAGCTCATCCTTCAGATGCGTCTGTTCTCTGCCAGATGCTCCTTCAGGATGCGGGACCCACCGCCGCGCTCTGCCTTTATACCCCTCCCGGGTGCCCGTATCACAAACGTCGCCACGGCGACGCGATGACAGCGTGGCCGGTGCTGGCCGCTGCCCATTGTGACGCTGGCACCGGCAGCCTGCTGCCCGGCCCGGCTGGGAGTGCTGAGCCCTCTCTGCTTTCTCTTTTCTTTGCTCTCAATG
>NW_011222530.1:0-453 GCF_000146605.3 Meleagris gallopavo | reverse complement strand
TTGGTGGTGATAGCTCAGCAATCTTTCAGCTCTCCACCAGCCAGCCAGCCACCAGTGACAGTGCTGGGTGAAGTGCATGGTGTGCACTGATTCTTGGGTGCCGCGTGCTCCAAGTGCTGCCTTTGTCTCTCTGACTCACAGGTCTCCCAGTAAGAAAGCCTCAAGGGGCTGAATATTGTTCCATCAGGTCTCTGAGGGCTCTTTCACGTGGCCTGGAGAAAGTATTTTGAAAGCTGCTGAATGCCAGCCAGCAGCTCACCTGGCCCCTCTGCAACTTGGGGCCTTTTTGTCCTGCATCTGGCTCGCGTGTCACTACCTGAGCCCCTTGTAGTCACTGTAGGTTGCTAAGGAAGAGAGAGGTGGCCACGTGCAATGGGAACCTTTCTCTTCTGCCCTTGATGACAGCTGTGTCCGTAGGCAGTGGCTTGTCGAAGCCTCAGCTTCATCTGCTCC
>NW_011222529.1:0-470 GCF_000146605.3 Meleagris gallopavo | reverse complement strand
AAACAATATCCATTGGATGAGACAAATGATGAATGAAGAAGTTTGTATTTCAAGCTAAATTCCGCAATTAAGTATAGTATCAGCCATATGCTTCCATCCTCTTCAATTTTATGTAGCCTTGAAAAATAAGTAAAAATGTAGGCTTCTAGAATAATGGAATGTGTCACTGCCTTGCAGCACCTGTACTATACTTCTTGAATTCTGAAGTGAGAATATTAACAATGTGATTATTCTAAACATATATGAATTCCAAGATATTTACCACTTATATGTGGAAGAGTTTGGAATGTTCAACTACTTGTATTTTTTAATACATTCAGATGCCACTTCAAATCTCATAAAAACTAAAGATAACAAAGGAACGAAGAGTGCTCCCTAAAATCAGCATGCCTCTTTCCCACAGCGGAAGAAGAAAAATCTTCTTTTTTAATTTTATATTTTAAAATTCAGTTTCCATCTTCTTCTTTTTT
>NW_011222528.1:0-510 GCF_000146605.3 Meleagris gallopavo | reverse complement strand
CGGCCAGGACGTGCCCCTGTACAAGCGGAAGTGTTGACCCAGGATAGAAACACGGCCTGTATGTTGCCCTGGAGGGCAGACCTTCCCTCTTGGTACCTCTGAAACATCTCTATTTCTCCCCGTGAGTCTTTGAGCCTTCACGATCACCGGAAGGAATGAAATGTCATCAAAACGTTCCAGTGTTACTGTCAGATCATGTGTAACACCCGGTGATGGTCTGCATGGGACTGATGGAACATAGGACGGACCTGCACCTCACGACCGTATGCCTCCAGTAACATCATCGAGCGCTGGCCCATAGAAGGAAGTCAACTTTCACCGATCGTCATCACTCATCTTGAAATTTACCAACGTGTGGCGATGAAATTGTATAAGCGTCGCGGTGTATTGGATCTGTGTATTAGGGAAAGCTCACCCTTTAGTCAACCTAACCATTGGCTCACGCCGTGAAGGGGTGGAGTGTATGGGGCTGCTGAATCACGGCCTGAACCTTTGATTGATCACCTGAGG
>NW_011222527.1:0-461 GCF_000146605.3 Meleagris gallopavo | reverse complement strand
AAGTTTTTCAGCATAAACAAAACCTTTAATCTTTCTTTTTTGAAGATTTATGGTGTTCTTTGCCATGATTATATAATTTTAAAAGAATGTTTCATTTGTATCAATATTCTATTTTAATATAGGTGTTTATGGTGGTGGCTAGTTTTTTACATACACCTGATGTCCTGGCATTTTTTATCAAAATAATGTGCATAGTAAAACCTAGATAGCTTGTCATTTTATTAGATTAAAACTTTTTTTATTTTTTTGAGGCATATTTTGATCACTAAATCTTTATTCTGTTTTGTTGTTTGTTTTTTTTTTACCTGTGATCTTGGTAAACGCTTTTCTCTTAGGCTAAAAGGCAGCAGCGAAAACTTAACTTCCTGATCACACAAACTGAATTATATGCCCATTTTATGAGTCGTAAGCGAGATATTGGGCATGATGGAATCCAGGAGGAAATCCTACGCAAACTGGAA
>NW_011222526.1:0-539 GCF_000146605.3 Meleagris gallopavo | reverse complement strand
TAAAATGTAGGTCACCAGATATGCTGCCATTATGTATAATTTTTCTACTGCTGCAATCAGTGTTGAAGATGTTCATACATAAGTAAGCATAGAAGCCTGAACTTTCAGATATACCAGGCAGTCCTCTTATGATCTGAAAGAATAAAAGATATTAAAGAAAATGTAACTTGTCATCAAAGACACAGATAACAAATTACTGTGTACCAATACTAAAAATTTAGGTGTATTGTATCGCTAAAGGTAATTATCAGAAAATTACACTTTGTTTAGTTTGTGTACTGAAAAGAAAGCTTTAGGAGATATTCAATTTCATATATCTTTTCAGCAGCTGACTGAGTAAAAGCAACCTAACTTCTCCCAAATGCTAATACATTTTCTAATTTACATGAACAAAAAATGTGATGAAGTTGTAACAAAAGCAATTACCTCTCTGACTTACAGGCCATACACTGTTTGCTGAGGTCTAATTCAAAGATTTAAATTTCCTTTTTTTTAAAGTGATTTAAAGTGATACTTCTTCAGAATTAAAATATAGTGAA
>NW_011222525.1:0-483 GCF_000146605.3 Meleagris gallopavo | reverse complement strand
CCACCATTTACACGAGTATACATGCTCACAGCACACTCACCCACAGGAAGTTTTCTGGACTGATCCCAACCCTGTCAGAACCAGAAAGAGAGATCTTGAGTGGTCAATGCCACTCAAACTTCTTGTTGTTAACGCCTGAGCTGACTGCCAAGTCAAGGAATGGTATTTAGAAATGTTATGAATTATGTTTTGTATTTAGCATGATTTTATAAGCAACAGTTGCACAATTATATACTTATTTGCCCCCTTTTAGGCTTCCATAAAAATTAAGTGTAAAGCAGTCACCACAACGATGTATATTAGTATCCAGAGGGCTGGCCCAAAAAGAAAGCACATTGTATCAACCCAGACAGGCAAACAATGTTGGGGGCAGGGGAGAAATCAGCCTTTTTTTTTTTTTTTGTCTTGAAGTACAACCCCAGCATCTATATATAAGAGGCTTTCTAATGTCAGATTGTAAAGTTGTGTTTTAAATTAAAGTGA
>NW_011222524.1:0-494 GCF_000146605.3 Meleagris gallopavo | reverse complement strand
TATTATGAAGCCTATTTTGTTTTTATTCATTTTTGTGTTTTTGTTGTTGATATTATTTATTATTATTGTTATTATTATTTATTTTGCATACTACATGCAGTGCTTTAACCAATGTCTGTTTGGCTAATGTAATTAAAGTTGTTAATTTATATGAGTACATTTCAACTATGTCAATGGTTTCTTAATATTTATTGTGTAGAAGGACTGGTATTTTTTTTATTTACATTATGTTTAAAGAGGTAACAGTTTGATATGTTCTCATTTGTTTATATTAGAAGTTATTTATTTTCACGGCATTCCGTCTGGTATTTTGATATTTGGAAGGCATGCTACCTATACTTTGTACAGTTAGTGGGCAGTATTCAGCAGCTCCCGGTAGATCTTTAGGCCCTATGTTAAATAAAAGACCTGTTTGGGATTTTTATTTTAGATCTTTCTTATTGGTTTGCCAGGAGCACTCAGTGCACTTACTGCCAGATACCCTGCCTGCGTGA
>NW_011222523.1:0-734 GCF_000146605.3 Meleagris gallopavo | reverse complement strand
GGTGAGAGTCTCGTCTGTTCCTCCTGCAGGGTAAATAGAGGTAGAGTTGGAAGTCTAGTATATAAATAAGAAATCAGTTGGGCAGTCCTGACTTTTTAACTTTCTTTTTGTAAGTATTGAATTGTCTGCAATATGATGGCAACAAATGTTGGTCTTTAAAGCAATTAATTTTAGTTACCTACTTCAGTGCTTTGTTGACATTAGAGAAATCTTTTTTTTTTTTTTTAATATCCTTATATCCTTAATGATGTTTTAAATATGGATTGTCTAGAGGAAGACTTTTAAGTCTTAAAAATGCTATTGTTCAGTTTTTGTTTGTGTTCTTATGGTCTGAGTGTTTTGTTTTTCTATAAAAGAAAACAAATCTATCAGAGTAATACATCTAGTGTAAATTGTCCTTTCTACTGAAAGATCTTAGTGGTTTGAGTTGAAAGGAACCTTAAAGATCAAAATATATATTAAAGTTGTTAATATGTATGAAGGGGATATAGAAGTCCAGATTTAAAATGGATCATTGTGGTTGATAAATCTTTTTATAGTTAAACTTTAAGGATCTTGTTTGCTTTACCTAATTACATTTGTTTTCACTGCTAAAATGTTGAAATTTAGAGATTTTATCAGGGCAATTATTTGATAACTGAAATTAAACTCAGAAAAGTAATTGCAACGATAATATATGGAATCTTTTCATTTCAGACACCGACTTATTTTCATGTTGAAATTTACTTTTTACA
>NW_011222522.1:0-360 GCF_000146605.3 Meleagris gallopavo | reverse complement strand
CCCCCTTAGTCACAGCACCGGGCTGCACCGGGCTCGGAGCCCGTGACACCACGCCAGTGCCTCAAAGTCCCGTTTGACAGCCCACAGGCTTCTCTCGGCGACTTCATGGCTGCCGGCCTGAACTACCAGTCAGCAGTAATAATCAGAGGGACGAAACAGACCAGGGAGTGTGAGCCGCCGTGCCTCAGGGCCTCCCTCCTTCCCCAGCAGATCTTGCTGTGGTGTTTTGCCGCCCTTTTCCCTTTCTGGGAAGGCTTCCTTGGTGCGAGCCTCCTCTATGAAGGTGATGCGCCCAGGATCTTTGCAGAACTGGCCCAGCTGAGGATTCCCAGTGTGCTCTGGATGCTTCCCAGCGTGCTG
>NW_011222521.1:0-403 GCF_000146605.3 Meleagris gallopavo | reverse complement strand
ACGAGAGTGGAAAACTGTAGCTCAGATGTGCCAAACTCAAGCTGAAACATAGTGGGAAGTGCTTCCCTACTTTTTGTCAGTATTGAAACATGAATCCTTGTCTTTTTTTTTTTTTTCCTTCCTTCTTTCCCTTCCCCCCCTCCTTTTAAATTAGTGCCATCCGTACCTTCTCCAGCTTCAGAACAGCAGAGGCAGCATCTCAGAGCTGGCTTTGCTGTAGCCCAGAGTCCCTGTCGGATACGGCGATACAGCTCACCTTGACTGTCCTTTGTATAAATAAGTAAACAAAACTGTCTGCTACTCCCTAATCTGATCACAAATCCATACTACAGGAAGGGATTTAGAAAATCAGAGGCAATGTCATTTTTTTTTTTCTAGTCATACTAGTAGGAATTCCTCAAAA
>NW_011222520.1:0-418 GCF_000146605.3 Meleagris gallopavo | reverse complement strand
CTGAAAATAGCAAGGCATCCATTTATATCCAGTGATGATTCATAGCTTGTGGCCTGAAAGTAGGAGACAATGTCCTGTCATACTCAGAAAAGAAAATGAAAGAGCCTGGAGTAAAGCCTTCATTTTAGAATCATAGAATCATAGAATCACCAAGGTTGGAAAAGACCTAAAGATCATCCAGTCCAACCGTTCACCTATTACCAATAGCTCCCACTAAACCATGTCCCTCAGCACAACATCCAGTCTTTCCTTTGAACACCCCCACGGGTCGGTGACTCCACCACCTCCCCTGGGCAGTCCATTCCAGTGCCTGACCACCCTTTCTGAAAAGTAATACTTCCTAATGTCCAGCTTGAATCTCCCCTGCCGTAGCTTGAAACCATTCCCTCTGGTCCTATCACTAATGACACGAGAGAAG
>NW_011222519.1:0-392 GCF_000146605.3 Meleagris gallopavo | reverse complement strand
GAAGATTAAGTATCAGAACTTGTAGCAAAGAGACAGAACATTTTAATTAAAAAAAGTTTAAATCGGAGGCCTGGTAGAATTTTGCACTAAATTCTCCTTAATTAAAACCAGCCAGGCCCTGTGCTTACACACTTAAATGCCCAATTGCTTTTAAAAACCCAACACTGAGGACAATGCTGTTTTCCAAAACTGGCCCAAAGGCCCGCATCACTCGGGCACAGCACAGAAATCCCATCGTGCAGCTCTGTGGAGGCTCTGCTGACTTGTATCAGCTAAGAACAGAACTCTTCACAGCCAGTAATACTGACTGGCAGGCAGAACCAAACATCCTCAGGTTCAAAAGCATTGCATAAAGGGACACTGAAGAACTATTCCCAAGGTCAGGCTTCCCC
>NW_011222518.1:0-369 GCF_000146605.3 Meleagris gallopavo | reverse complement strand
GAAACACCCACATACAGATGTGCACGTGTCCCTATTGCTTCTCCTCGTTCCCCTGGGGCTCCGCTGACCACGATGAGGCCATGTTGGTCTTGGTTGGAGAGCAGAGCTGGCGCTCTGGTGAGCGTGCTGCACACGGAGACTGAGCCTGTGAGCCTTCCTTGGAGCAGATCACCTGTGAGAGGTGTCAGAAGCAGCGCTGCGGCGTGTGTGTGAGCTGGGCACAGCTCAGGCTGAGCGGTGACCAGGTGAGCTGGGTTTGGTGCTGGCTGGTTGCCGGGAGGTGTCTCAGCAGAAAAGCTGGGCTGGGGAGAAGTTCCCAGCTGCAGCAGTGCCCCCCAGCACGGCTGTTTCCAGAGGAAATGGGTTCTT
>NW_011222517.1:0-490 GCF_000146605.3 Meleagris gallopavo | reverse complement strand
TTTGTAAGAACACTGAGTTTGAGAGACCTGAAACAGAATCTTATCTTCAGTTTGTGTGAAATTTTGGCTGTAGTGGATCCAGGAAAAGCTTTGCTGCTGGCTTACTGGGCTTTTTCACTGGTTTGGTCCTTCAGGGTTTGGAAGAAGAATAGCTGCTGACAGCCACTGCAGAAATATTTTCCCTAATGCACACCTTATCATGATTGAGGATTACTCAGCGTACTGCAAGAATGGACATTTATCCTAGGTAGCGTTTCAGCTACTAGGTAGAGACAGTTCTGGTTAGCCATTCTATTCCTGGAATGGTTTCAGTTAAACTGTTCTGGCAACTGTTCTGGCAACAAGTCCTTATTTTTTTTTTACTACTGGCTATGAGAGAATCTGAAGGGTTTCTATCCGTAATGATTTGTTTTGAGAAGGTGGAATACTTTGCTTTACATCCTCCCTTCAGTCAGTGAACACTATTCCAGTTCCTTATTTTGTAATTGAT
>NW_011222516.1:0-508 GCF_000146605.3 Meleagris gallopavo | reverse complement strand
GGCGAAGAAGAATTTTAATTTAGAGAATTCGTATTGAAGTAGCCTAAAACTTGTGGGTACTGCTGAAGGGATTTACTAGTTTTGAGTGCTCAAGTTTTGTGCTATTTTTCCTTTTTTTTTTTTTTAGTCCTAGCTGACCAGTCTGCATAACGAAACAAGATTTTTTTAAGGCCCTGTAATGCAGAGGAATTTAAAACTACACACACTTCTTCTGAAAATATTTTCATCCATAAACATGATGATATTATTCAAACTTAAGAACTATTGAGAGTCAAAATAAATATACCTACATTATCTTCCTCATGAGTGCCTTCTTACACCATTTCTCTCTTTTTTTTTTAACTAGAAAGCCAGCAAGCCTTAGCACACCTTTCTAATCTGAAACAACAAAATCTGTTGCTCGCTTTTGCTGTTGAGTGTTCAAGCCTCAGGAATTGTGTTTTTAATCTGTTCAGCACGTATTCCTGCGGTTCACATTTTTTGCTAATTAAAATACTGCATACTTCTT
>NW_011222515.1:0-528 GCF_000146605.3 Meleagris gallopavo | reverse complement strand
TCCTTTGAGCAACCCAGGTAACTGAAGCACTTACCCAATTCATGCACTTACCCAGTGCATTTACAACTCTCTGCAGCCCCATTTCCAGTTATGCTTCATGCAAAGTACGAAGTTGCATCAGAACTATAACCTTTGCCATCATAAGAAACAAAGAGAAGCCCCACATCCTTTTTTATTATTTTTTCTTTTTTTATTTTCTGCATCTTTTTAACACCTGTGTTTCAATTCCAGACACACAAAAGCTTGAAAACATGCATTTCAGAGCAGTTCAGGGACACTCAGGATGTTCACGTTACAAGTTGAATGTGCAGAAAAAAACCCTCTCTGGATGAAAGAAACTACTGAGCAGGAACAGAACAAAGAAAACTAAAAAGTATGCTAACAGAGCATATATGTTAATGGAAGACACCAGAGCCCACGTAAGCAAGCAACTTAAATACACTTCAGCATGTACTTCTCCACTTATTTCTTATTTTTCCCCTCTGTAAAATAACGGAGATTGTTTCTAACATATTTGGTAATTACTAC
>NW_011222514.1:0-417 GCF_000146605.3 Meleagris gallopavo | reverse complement strand
CCCTATGTAGGGTTTTTGTTGTTGTTTGTTTTGTTTTGTTTTCCTTTGCTTTTTTGTAGAAAGAGAGAGAGAGATGGAAGGAGAAAGAGATAAGAGAACTCAAGCTGCAAGCTCTCCAACTGCCTGATGTATCCTGTGGTAAAGATCTTTGCCTGGTAATTTTGAAAACATCTTCTCTGGTGGAGAAAGTATTGAATGAGTCTTTACAGAAAGATTTCATTTTGTGAACTATAATTTCAGAACAAATTTTAAAGAAAATGTTTGCATGCAGAAGTTGTATGTACAAGTTGTACATCAGATTTTGGATTTCCTGATTTTGCCAAAAGGTGCCACAAGATAAGAATCATTTGTCAGGTAGACAATGTTTCAGAGAAAAGAGAGAAATTGTTACCAGAGGACCCAACTGAAGTAAGTTAA
>NW_011222513.1:0-339 GCF_000146605.3 Meleagris gallopavo | reverse complement strand
TGTTATGCAGTGACAGAGAGAAAGATATGCCCTAACTATGACCAGTCCCCTACACCATCTTGTTTCTCACATTACTGTTTGCAGTGAATATAGTACATGATACTGGCTTAAACTCTGAAAGTAGTATCAATTTGATCAGAATACTAAAATCTGAATCTGTACTCTCAGTCTTTCTCCATCTATTGAAGTGAAATTTTAATTCCAAGGTCTTAAATATATTTGTCATAGCTTTCCTCAGTTGTTTTTTTTTTTAACAGTGTGAAATATGACTGGATTGTAGAAGCATGAAACAGTTTCCTATTGCAGTCAAAATTAAACTGTTATGAGCACTTGACTTCT
>NW_011222512.1:0-379 GCF_000146605.3 Meleagris gallopavo | reverse complement strand
TTTTCTTTTTTTTTTTTTTTGGTCCACAAAAGGTGCTTAAGAGGATATGCTTCCTTGATAGGATGCTTCTCCAGCGGAATAGCAAATACAAGCTGCTCAGATATTTACGGTGCAAAACCAGGGAAATCTAAATTCTGCTTTAAGCTGTATTTTTTCCTCTGGTTGTTATCCTCCTAGCCTCATACCTCCCTCTTTACATTGATGTCCACCTCTCCTTTTCTGATTATGTAGTAAGGTTCTGCTCCCGTGTTTGCACTGCCTTCTGATACTGACTGGCTAAAGCCTCTGCTCATATTCCCATGCAGGCCCTGCGTTGTTCAGTGCTTCTTAGGTCTTTTGGGGAAAGAATCAGTCCTACAAGACCCTCTTGATAACCCCG
>NW_011222511.1:0-351 GCF_000146605.3 Meleagris gallopavo | reverse complement strand
AAATACAAACTCTAACTTTCATATATGATAGAACTACAGTAGTTCTAACCTGTGTGTGTTTGGGTTTTTGGTTTGTTTTTTGTTGGTTGTTTTTTTTTTTTGGTTGGTTAGTTGGTTGTTTTTCTTACTGTAATAGATCTCAAAGAAGCCTTTGTAGCAAAAGGGCATAACATAGCTTTACACCAAAAACTGCATGATATTAATGCTTTGATTTACACATCCAGAGATGGTACTGAAGACATAAATTTAATTTAATTTGGTCCTTTTAGCAACTGATATGTTGTCTGTTGTATTTGGGAAGGGGGTTCAATTTATTTATTTCATTTATTTATTTTACTGCTGGTTGTTTTT
>NW_011222510.1:0-463 GCF_000146605.3 Meleagris gallopavo | reverse complement strand
AGCTCCTACAGAGACATTGAGCCAAACTTACTATATCACAATGTCTTGAGCATCCCACAGTATCAGAGTGACAAGAAAAAGTTGCACAGCATCACTGAAGTGTGCCATGCAGCTGCTCTACATTACTAACTGATTTTGCAGAGTAGAGACATACTCAGCCATTTCACTCCCCACATTCTTCAAGCAACACTAATTGACACCTTCCTGTGAATAGAAAGATCAGTAGGAGTGGCTAAGAAGGCTTTTTTCAGAAGGGACAAAGAGAAATCCTAATATGGTGTACTTTGCAAAATAAGACACTAGCACTGTATTAAATTTGAATTATATCAGACATAAGCAAAAACTAACTAAATTATTTATCTGCTATGGCCACCCTTTATTTCATTTAGTAGTAACTGTTGCCCTGTTTCCACAAGGAACTGTATCTGCATCAGACTGATAACAGAATGAAATACAGGCATCA
>NW_011222509.1:0-331 GCF_000146605.3 Meleagris gallopavo | reverse complement strand
CCCACAGCGATGGAGGAATTGGAGGCCACGGGCAGCTCCTATTGTGCATCGCCAACTCCTGGGCACGGGCTTCTCCATCACCCCCCTGCTGGCCCAAGTGGTGCCCAGCCAGGTGCTTTGGGGTAAAAAGGGGACATTTAGGGTGGGATCCGGGGGGTGGGGCACATCTCAGGGGTCACCGCTCAAGCGATGGAGCAAAGTTGTCTCCAGCAGCTGCCCCTGCACCAGGAAAAGGCACCCGCAGAGCCAGCTGCTGCCCAGACGGAGCGACATCCCCGCGGGGTTTCCTGCCTTTCTGCACCTCTCCATCAACTGGCAAAGCCTGGGATTG
>NW_011222508.1:0-469 GCF_000146605.3 Meleagris gallopavo | reverse complement strand
AGGCTTTCACATACACTATATTACACAATAGTAAAAATAAAAATAATAATAAAAACAAAATTAAAACAAATACAAAATGAAAATAAATTTAAAAAAATAGAAAATAAAAAGACAAAACAAAAATTGAAAGCAAGTTGTATTTGTAATGAAGAATACTTGCAAACTGAGAAGTCACACTGTCTTCTTGTACCCCATTTTTATACAGGTTACTGTTTCACTGATCAAATTATTTAATTTTAAAATATCAATTTTCTCTGTTATACACTTTATGATGGTAGGTCACTGAACTACCTCTGTGATATTGAATTTCAGTATTATGCTTCATTTACCTTATACAGTCCACGCACATACTCAGAATTCTAGCTTGTACCCACTTTGTAGCATTACCCTTTGTTCAATAGGCTTTTATTCAGGAAACAAACTGACACTACAAACTTTAATTTATCATTTTCTTACATATCTCAGTGAG
>NW_011222507.1:0-513 GCF_000146605.3 Meleagris gallopavo | reverse complement strand
TGCACTTCAGTCTTTGAGAGATGAACAAGTGCTGATCAGCTTCTTTTGTTGGAGTATGCATTTGTCCTGGCCTGCAGCTATTCATTGCTTTGTTTGTTGTTAGTTTCCAGGTCTGTTTTTTTAGTTAGTAATATACAGCTTTCTGTGAAGGGTGAAGGTGTGGTGGGAGCTGACCTTCTGTGAAGCTTTGCAAGGTGTCAGTGTTGTGAGAGGACTCATAGACTTAGCTATGTCCTCTCTTCTGCAGTGAATTTCTGTCAGAAGAAAGTCAAGAAAAGTTCTGGAATTTTGTTGAAGCCAGTCAGCATATTAGGACATCTGAACATGATGGTAAGTTTTCATAATGATTTTCTTTAGTGATCACTGGAAATGGGCGTGGTTGAAAAATTAAACCTTTTTTTTGTCTTCCATTGTATAATATTGTAAAAATCAGTGAGGGCTGACTTTGGTATTGTTTTTGCTGTGGAAGTGGAAGTGCTCGAGGTGTTTGATGTCCATTTGACAAAAGCAGTA
>NW_011222506.1:0-442 GCF_000146605.3 Meleagris gallopavo | reverse complement strand
CCTGCCACGCCTGTTACCACCTTCCGGACCTGCTACTTCATGCTGGCAGACAAACTTCTTTGCTACTTTCTCCCTGCCCCAGTTGGAGGAAAGTCATCATCTCCACTTGACAGGCTGGAGCAGTAGCAAGTTGCACCTGTGAGTAAAAACAAGTCCCTTTTAATCCCCAGAGGGAGAAAACCGCCCAACAAAAAGGCTGCAGCGGGGCTCTCTCTGGACCCCTGTTGTCTCAGCACAGCTCACAGTCACTTACAGTGCACACAGCACCTACAAAAAGCACCACGCTGCTACAAGGAAGGAAAACAAACCCACGACGCTCTGCAGGGCTCCGAGCTCTCAGTGGGTGACGCCTGCTCCGTGTACACAGCGTGCACACAAACTGCACCTCATCTCTTCCCATTTATCCCCCCACCATTTCTGCAGGCATTTAGAGGCACTAAAT
>NW_011222505.1:0-452 GCF_000146605.3 Meleagris gallopavo | reverse complement strand
GGACTGTACTTCTGCTTGATGGGGATTAGAAGACCAGGTAAAGTTAGGAGAAAGGCCAAAAGGAAACCTTAAACAGCTTTTGCTGCACTTTAAGAAACAACCTATCAGAGCAGATAGGAACCTCTGAAACCTGCATTTTTTCCTCTTGAGTTTCCCATCTCAAAATTGTGGAGCGATCAAAACAAGTTCAGGGATTTTAGGGTGTGATGGCCACTTGTCAGCTCTGCATCACAGCCAAGTGACAAAGAGAATTGCCCATTGGTACCGTTCTGACATTTCATAAAGTCACTGTACTGTAAGATTGGTCCTTTTGTCCCAAAGGGAAAAGCAGAATCAATGCAATCTACAATCAGAAGATAAATATCCCTTTCTCTGTACTCTACACATAGAAGGAATATATTGAATTCTGTCTTGTTGATTGCAGAAGGAAAACGAAGGCTTGTCACTTTCTC
>NW_011222504.1:0-484 GCF_000146605.3 Meleagris gallopavo | reverse complement strand
GATGGGTCTTGAACATCTCCATTGAAGGAGACTGACTGCACAACCACTCTGGGCAGCCTGTGCCAGCATTCTGTCCTTCTGGCAGTAAAGAAGTTCTTCTCTGCATTCGTATGGAACTTCCCGTATTCCAGTTTGTGGCCATCGCCCCTTGTTCTATTGTTGCTTGCCCTCAAAAAAAGAGGATGCCCACACTGACTCGACTCTCACACTTCTGACATTTATCACTGTCATGAGATCCCCTCTCAGCCTTCTCTTCCCTGGCCTGAACAGCCCCAGCTCTCCCAGTTTCCCCTCACAGGGGAGATGCTCCAGGCCCATTATCACTTGGTGGCCCTCCACTGGACTCTCTCCAGCAGTTCCCTCTCTCTCGCGCACGGAGGGGCCCAGAACTGGACACAGCACTCCAGCTGCAGCCTCACCAGGGCACAGCAGAGGGGAGGATCACCTCCCTCAACCTGCCAGCCACGCTCTTTGCCATGCACCC
>NW_011222503.1:0-445 GCF_000146605.3 Meleagris gallopavo | reverse complement strand
CTCTCATCTTCAAGCCAGCATCAGAGTCCTAAATTCCTTTTTTGTTTTTGTTGTTGTTTTTGTTTTTTTTTTTTCCCCTTAGCTTTCAGGCTGTATCATCTGCACCTGTTACATTTTCAGAATCTGGGAGAGGAAGGCTTCTTGGAAGTGAAGAAAAAAGGCCACAAATTTTTGCTCAGACTAGATTGAAAGTGATTATTTTTTTTTACTCAGAGGATTGAGTAGCATGGGAAGGGGTTACCCAGAAAGGTGGGGACATCTCCATCTTTAGGGGATTCTGCAACTTGCAAAGAGTTGCAGTGAACACGATGCAGTACTGATTCAAGCAGAGTCTGATCTTGATTGTCTCCAGAACTCCTTCCAACTGATATTTCATTGCTGCTATGAAATCAAAGGGATCTGGGTGAGGTCAAACTATCATAGAATCACAGAACTGCAGGGGTTG
>NW_011222502.1:0-318 GCF_000146605.3 Meleagris gallopavo | reverse complement strand
GCCATCTTCACTTCTCACAGCACTCGGAGATGTTTGTCATTCCAGGTGTCAATTTTGTATGGGTTCGTATGAATTTTTTGTTTTTTTTTTTAAATTCTGACATGATACACGTTGATAACAAATCCTGAAGAGACAACTTCAGATCATAACTAAACATCCTCAAAAAGATCCTTCCATTAACAGATCAAGATTCGATTTGTAGTATCTCTATTTCTCGTGAGAGATTTTTTTGGCTTAAAAATTAAGATCTTTGCAGAAACGTCATTCTTGACTACTGAAACAACATCAGACAAAAGATATGCAGCTACTTAAATACAT
>NW_011222501.1:0-503 GCF_000146605.3 Meleagris gallopavo | reverse complement strand
GCAAGCAGCCACCGAGGACTCTAAAAGCAAAGCCTGATCCACAAAGCACACCTGAACTTCACAAGCACACCTGAGCCGCCTCCTTGGCTGATGATAATTTTCTAGGTATTTTATTGAGCTAGCTGAGAAGAAACATCTTTTTATGTTGGACTGATTACAGGGATTTTTCAAAAGCCTTCCCTGCTGGCCTCGCTCTGCTCCCACCTGAGCACGCAGAGCCTTACAATTCCTTTTCATGGTCAGCGATTAGAGGCCACTCTCAAAAGCTTCTAACAACCCCTGCCCCAAGACCAACATCTCCACAGCCATCCTTCTCATGTGAGTCCAGGAAACAAATCCACAGCACAGTCTTTCTGAACTACCATCGTATCAGTAACATTTCGGGTGGTAGAAAGGCCCAGCAAATAGTCCATCAGGTACATTCTGGCACATCTCCCATGAAAAACAGCACTATTCAAACACCTGTGTTTCTAGAGATGAAAAACCTACGGTAAGCAGCAACG
>NW_011222500.1:0-482 GCF_000146605.3 Meleagris gallopavo | reverse complement strand
GGACCTCCAGGTTGCGCACCGCAGAGCTCCTGTCCAGCAGGTCGTGTCCCAACCTGTACTGATAGTTGCGGCTATTCCTTCCAAGGTGCAAGACTCGACACTTGCTTTTGGAAAACCTCATCTGTTTTCTGAATCTTGCATTCCGCTGTCCTCCTTAGAAAAGTAGTATTTTCTCCCTGAGCTCGTTGCCGCTGTTTTGTTGTTAGGCCCATCTCCCTACCTTTTCACTACCTCTCTTCCCCCTTTCCTGGTTCATGGGTCCGTTTGTCCCTCCACCCTCTTAGTCACAGCACCGGGCTGCACCGAGCTGGAGCTGTGACACCACGCCAGTGCCTCAAAGTCCCGTTTGACAGCCCACAGGCTTCTCTCGGCGACTTCATGGCTGCCGGCCTGAACTACCAGTCAGCAGTCATAATCAGAGGGACGAAACAGACCAGGGAGTGTGAGCCGCCGTGCCTCAGGGCCTCCCCCCTTCCCCAGCA
>NW_011222499.1:0-417 GCF_000146605.3 Meleagris gallopavo | reverse complement strand
AAAATGGATGTTACTATTTGAGGGTCACAGACTGATAGGATCTGAGGTCAGTCATTGGTCGTCAAGGATTGAGTTTTTTCTGAGTCTTTGAATACAGATCTGTCAGTATGTTTTATCCAAGGCTACCTAGTATATAGGGATGATAGTAAGACCCTATGTTTTGTATCCCAAGCATTAGGTTTTATAGTTCCTACGACTGAGAATTTGAGTTGTAAGCATGGGAAATAATCCTTGATTACCTCTAACTTATGAAAATGTCATCAGCAGAGGTTGAGAACTGAACCATAGTTTTTTGTTTTGGTTTTTTTTTTCTTAAAACCAGTTTTAAAATAAAGAAGACACTTTCCAGTGTTTTCTAGAAGTTAGGTTTTAGCCTGCTTTTTCAGTTGTGGAGGAGGAAGGAGAAGCCAGCAATCT
>NW_011222498.1:0-398 GCF_000146605.3 Meleagris gallopavo | reverse complement strand
CCTCCTCGGGGTTCATCCTCTCTCTGATAGAGCATTGTAATTATCTTGTAAGCTTTTCTTTTGCAATGCATATTGGCAGATGCTTACTTAGGGTTTTTTTTTTCTTTTCTTTAGAGTTCTGCATTGTGTTATCCTCATGTATATATTTTTATGAGTATTGATGAGAGAAACCAGCAATGAAGTATTATACGCTACAGTCTACATCTTTAGGTCACTCTCAGCTGCACTGCATTTTGCATAGAACTGCTTCATGCTATTACAGAAAACACCCTTTTGCCATCTGAGCCAAGACATTGGATGCAGCTTTTACCCCAGAGGGTTTGGACATCTTCTAGATAGCTTTGTCATGGATCACTGAGCTCCTTAAGGATAAAGAAAAAGCTGACCTTCACTAAGGA
>NW_011222497.1:0-362 GCF_000146605.3 Meleagris gallopavo | reverse complement strand
TGTTTTTGTCCTGAAGTGACCCTCTTTGACTCTCCTTAAATGGAGTACCAATGTGAAGGTTGGATGTGCTTTAATAGAGGCAGCTTAGAGAAGGCAATCATAGAATAACAGAATGGCATGGGTTGGAAGGGACCATAAGGCCCATGCAGTTCCAACCCCTGCCGTTGGCTGGCTGCCCCCGCTAGGTCATGCTGCCTGGGCCCCTCCAACCTGGTCTTGGACACTTCCAGGGATGGGTACCCAGCGTTTCTCTGGGCAGCCTTGGCTTTCCTGCTCCCATCCATGCACATCCAGACAGAGTCTCTGTATTCTACACGTTGGGTATTCCACCCACCCCTGCTTCCACTGCCTGTACGTTTCCT
>NW_011222496.1:0-518 GCF_000146605.3 Meleagris gallopavo | reverse complement strand
GCCTAGTGAATAAATGGGTAGACTCTGAAAGCCATTTGCAACTGGTTCACTTTGAATTGCCATCATCAAATTTCCTTTAAGCATTAAAAATAATTGTACTACACTGAATATCTTGTAGCTGTAAATAATTGTCTTAATCAACTTTCTCTGCCTGCTAATATATATCTACCTTCTCACTGGCAGCCCATTTTTCTTTTAATAATACCTAATGGCATGCATTTGTAGCTGGTTGCTCTGTGTGCTGGTGCCAGCCAGCCCAGCACAGATAAGGGCTTGTCACTGCATCCATGATAAAATCTCCATTAGGTGCGTTTAGAGCTAGACCGTATTTTACTTGTTATGGTAACTCCTGAACTGCAATGTAGCTTAACATGGATTTATAGAGAATAGTATGTACAAATTATGTTCTCCCCCCCCTTTTTTTTTAACTGTAAAGGGAAGATATTTTTTATTTTAGTTGCCCTTTTCTTTCACCTTTGACTTAACTTTTTAAAGTAAGGGGAAGGGTGTTATGTGAT
>NW_011222495.1:0-401 GCF_000146605.3 Meleagris gallopavo | reverse complement strand
TGCAGCCTGGGGAGCTGCCACGCCAGTGAGCTGTCAGTGATTGCCCAGGTCCTAGCTGAAACCACAGCTTTACCCTATGGCAACGCAACAACAGCCTCTGTTCCCCTGTGATAACTTCTGAGCTGTGATAGGAGAATGAAGCCATGGGGAACACAAGTGCATATCATCACTCAGCTCTTCTACTCTGGGTAACCAATGGGCTTGGAGCTGGCCTGTGCATGGCTGTGCCCGGTGTAGCAGTGTTGTGCTGGGTTATGGGTGCACACAGGCTGCTGGGGGAAAGTAGAGACTCACTGCTTACCCCGCTGCCAGAGCTGCAGTGCTGCAATCCTAGGTTGGGAGTTGGAGAGATACAGCACACCTCAGGCATCCAGCAGCAGCACCTCTGGTTCTGGGGAGCC
>NW_011222494.1:0-530 GCF_000146605.3 Meleagris gallopavo | reverse complement strand
AGCTTGTCTTAGAAATCTGTATGGAAGTCTTTGGGAGAGGAGGGGTTGCAGTTAGTTTATTTTATAATGTTTGCATATATTCTACTGTGAGCTCACTACAGTCGCTACTTCAAAGCATCGGAAGTAAATAAAGGATCACACTTTGGATTTAAAAGTATTTTCTTTTAAGCTAGAGGAAGATATGGCAAGTTCAAAATGAAATGAAAGGAACCAAAAAAGACTACAGATCTTTGCTTTTCTTGTTTCATAGCTTCCTATAGCTAAACAAGGAGACAAGTTAATATTAAGAAGATTTGCAGAAGCAGCCCATGACTTTCTTCTGGGTGGCGAGCTTCTGTTTTTAAACATGCTGCTTTTCTTTTCAATTAAAAAGTGCTTTTTCTCTATTGTTACGTACATTTATGTCCTTTACATCACGAAACATTCCCAGCAGCCTAATGAAGTAGACCATGTAGCATTAATTACCCTTTTTTTGGTCATTGTCTAGTTAAATCTAGAATAAATTAATTGCTTGCAAAGTGGCATGCCAG
>NW_011222493.1:0-420 GCF_000146605.3 Meleagris gallopavo | reverse complement strand
TTTCCATAAAGAAAGAAGTGAAAGAGCACATTGTCTTTTTTTCACAATGTCTCTGTTTTTGATCATTTCTGCATATTTGGTATTTCCTTCAGGTTGAAGTTCTGCATGATTTTTGCGGCAGCTAACAGTGCTGAGCTTAATTTAAAACATGGGGATATTGTGCTAGTAATTCCTTCTGAGACCACAGCTGCTCAGGTAACAACATGGTTATTTATTTCTGTTGCTAATGTTTCCCTTTGTCTCAGTTTTCTTCTCGCTGTTTATACTTAATTTGAAATGTTGATTCAAAACGTCTTTACTGTTAGAGAACACCAACATTCTTATTTTGTCCTTTCACTTGGTTTCATTTGTGACCAAACAGCACGGTTAACTAAGCTAGAGTCCCAGGTGTGTGCTACCAACAGGATCCAACTTCAGTAC
>NW_011222492.1:0-462 GCF_000146605.3 Meleagris gallopavo | reverse complement strand
CAGATTGGAATCGACTTATCTCTATAGCTTTAACACATTTTACAAGGCTACTGGCTCAAACATTAAAGGATTACTTTTATCAGGAATCTAGCTCACGTGGAGAATTGTCAATGGGAGCTCCTTACAGATGCAAGTTTTTATATTGCCTTTACAATTCCCCCAAACTTGGAAATCTAAGACCCATGGTGTCACGCTAAAAAAAGATTACTTCATAGCACGTCTACAAAGGCGAAAGGGGGAAAAAATAGCAGAATATTGTTGTTCTAAAAAATGCCACATTGAAAAAATACTGTATGCAGATGCTGGATAGGCAAACTACTTACAGCTGTACTATCCAGGCTCAGACATTACCGATATAAGCAGTGCAATGAAGATAAACTACACATTTTTAATTTTATAACCTGCAGAAATGTGTGGAAACTGAACACAGTTGAGGCAATATTCATTAATGATCACTCATTC
>NW_011222491.1:0-340 GCF_000146605.3 Meleagris gallopavo | reverse complement strand
TCTAACCAATAGCTTATAGAATCATAGGATCATTAAGGTTGGAAACAACCTCTGCAGATCCAGTACAAGACACTTCGTACTGGGTCTTATCCACGGCCATCTATTGGAAATAGCTGTTTAATTTTTTTTTCATCTAGGGAAAAAGAGCCATGTCCATCTGGCCAGCTAGGAGATATTTCATCCTCATCACCCCTCTGTTTCAGGTGGGAGACCATGCAATCACTAAGTGTAAATTATTTGGGGTGACAGATATGCAGAACTGTTTAGCTCATAATTAGCAGGCTCTCTTAGCATAGCCCAGTGGAAATATTTTCAGCAGAGCACAATTTAGTACCAGGTA
>NW_011222490.1:0-346 GCF_000146605.3 Meleagris gallopavo | reverse complement strand
AATGAGAAGACGGTTGGAGTAGATGATCTTACAGGTCGTTTCCAATCTTGTGATTCTGTGATTCTATGATTCTATGATAAGATCTATCTTTGGATTAAAGCAAATCCTACTTGGTTTAGCTCTTGTATAATCTGAATCCAAATTTGTAACATTTCTAGGAAGATCTGATGCCCCTTTCTGATACTTGTGTGTGTGTAGGAAACAACAGGTGATATTTCTTAAGCTTTCGGAGATGAGAAATGACAGGCTATGAAAGCAAAGCAGAGAGAGAGCTAGAAACATCTTAAACTGTCAAGGAAAATGTATACTGGAGCTGAACTTCTGGAAGAAATGTCTTCCCTCATCC
>NW_011222489.1:0-368 GCF_000146605.3 Meleagris gallopavo | reverse complement strand
AATTTACTCGAGTTGAAGGATGTCAGTTTTACTGTGTATAGCTTGCAACATCTCAGAACCCATCTGCCCTATGCCCTGTGGCATACATCACGTTTTGTGTCTTGATGGGCTACAAACAAGCAGCCATGTAGTTTGCTGGCTAATGTTCTCACATTGAACTGTGCTTTTATTAGAGCTGATGCCTGTGAACCTGTCAAATGCAACATCAGCTCCTATCATTGCCTCATGAGCAATGAGGTATTGCTTTGATTGATCTGCATAGTTACCAACTATATGATACTACTTGGGTATTTTATTTTTCTTTTTTTCCTCTGTGCTTAGAAGAACTTCACAGCCATCAATCAACAGAAACACGGCAAGCTCTTCGT
>NW_011222488.1:0-349 GCF_000146605.3 Meleagris gallopavo | reverse complement strand
AGGCTTGTCTGAGTCTATAACCTCAGGTGCATGCCCGAATGTCATGCAGAACAGACATTTTAAGGAAAAAAACTTCCCTAAGAAATTTCTGTACATCTTGCTTTACGTTAGTATTGAAATCAGAACACAGCTATTCAGTTTGCTTACCGCTTTCAGAGGCTTTGTATTTTCATATTTTCAAAACATTCATGCCTTTCTTGCCAAGCATAAAAACCTCAATTCTTTCAAAAAAGTCAACAAAAAAAAAAAAAAACCAACTAAAAAATAAAAAACCTAAAAATAGTGTTAGACATAACATCATCTAAGTAAATAGATATAAACTAACTGATCAGTTATTCTGCATTTTTTT
>NW_011222487.1:0-324 GCF_000146605.3 Meleagris gallopavo | reverse complement strand
TCCAGAGGTAGGGTGAGAAAAACTGATACCAGTGTCTTTTTACTTGCACTCTTCAATTTTTAAAAGGAAAAGTTTTCTATAGTCAATCCTATTTCTTTTTTTTTTTTTTTGTTTTATGGTTTTTTTGTTTGTTTGTTGTTTTTTGTGTTTTTGTTTTGTTTTGTTTTTCTGGTGGGATTTTTCAGACATGAAAAAGGAATCATGTTGATCATGTTTGAAATGGTAGAAAACAGTCTTTTTCAATAAATTTAATCAACCTGATAAGTTAACATTTGCACTAAGTGGAATAGATGTCTTAGCGTTAGAAACAAAGATCTCTTTTAA
>NW_011222486.1:0-343 GCF_000146605.3 Meleagris gallopavo | reverse complement strand
TTTGTGGATTTTGAAGGCAGTGGGAGAAACTGTCTTGATGCTGTATGGAAGTGCATTTGTTAATGGTACATGGAAATGTAATTGAGGGTACAAATGGTGGAAATTAGTGGGGGGGGAAAAAAAAAACAACAACGGCAAAAAGGTTAAGGAAAACAGTGAGTTTGGGATATTAGAGTTTGGGTGGGAACGAGAACACATCCCCCATACCACCCCTCTCACCGCGGCTTGTAAGAACAACTCGGAGTGAGAGAAAAGCTGGGGGCCAGAGCCTCCCGCTGTAACTGCAAAGGCTGCATTGCTTGTGAATGGGGATGGGACGGAACGTTGAAAGCGACAATAGCCG
>NW_011222485.1:0-531 GCF_000146605.3 Meleagris gallopavo | reverse complement strand
CTGATAACAGAATGAAATACAGGCATCACAGTATAATGGAAATAATTACCTACACTCTTTTGGGAAAATAGGCTTAGTTCTTCAGTAATATCCTGAGACAGAAATAATGATTCTTCAAAAAGATGATTTACCTTTCTTGAAACCTTTTCCTTATACTCAGTGATATCTTTCTTTGGCACAGATCTGACATTGCTTCCACTCTTGTCTTGCACTCACACATTAAACAAGTGCTCCACACTAGATTTACATTTACAGCACCTTTTTTTGCCCCCCCCTGAGAATAGTAGGAAGGAAAATGTTTACCAGTTCTCAGGCAATAGAGTGCTGAAACTTCAATTTCTGGGTCCAATTGTTTAGTCTTCTTCAAGTACTGGAGTATGAAGATGTTTGGCGCAAACTGAACCATGTTCTGTTCACCACAGCCAAAAGGCATCTTAAGCAGCTGATCTAAATTTTGAAGTGCTGGGCCCATGATATCCCCTAAAATTTGAGGTGGAGGGTAAGGAGAAAGAAAAGTATTCAGCGATATAA
>NW_011222484.1:0-440 GCF_000146605.3 Meleagris gallopavo | reverse complement strand
AATTGTAGATTAACCAGCAATTTCTCATGTAACAAGCTGAGGGAAAGTTTTACCTAAAAGAAAATAACAATCCTATTGAAATAAAGTCAGAATTTGTTGCAATTTATTTTCAATATTTTTCTGTTTCATCTTCTTTCCTCTAGAATTTATCTAAGATATCCAAACATACTCTATCATCAGATTATTTTGCCTCTCCTTGGTTGCTTGCCCTTTTCTCTGTTCTTTCTCTTTCCCTCTCTCTCTCTTCTAAAACATATAGGGACTCACAGTCATATAGATTAATTTTTTTCCTCTTTTGCTCTCAAAATTTCATATTCCAGTTCTGTGAGTTTCAGCATGGAAGAACACTCATTCACATTACATCTCCAGACAGTATCACTTCCAGTGCCTCAGTTACCATCTCTTTAGAAACTCCATAAGTCACCTAATAAAATGAAAAA
>NW_011222483.1:0-459 GCF_000146605.3 Meleagris gallopavo | reverse complement strand
CTGGATGATGAAGCTGAGCTATAGACAGAGTTATTCCTGATCAAGCCATGTATAAAGTTTCAAATCTGGAAGAGAGAGCAGAATGTAGCTCTTATTTTAGAGAAAAAGGAATTTGTCATTTATATTCTGAGCTGTTTGTTTTGTTTGTTTTTTTTTTTGGTAAACAGGATTTTGCCTTTTTCAAAGATTTGCTTTCTTTTGTATTACACATCATAACTCTCATTTTCTTGCCTACTGCATATGTCTCAATTTTCATTTTGAGCACTGATAATATCTCCCTATAATGCTTGTGAAGTATTCCTGCTAAAACAAGATTTCTTCCAACTTCAATTCAATACTCCCATTCTTATCCCTACACAAAGCTTCAAGTTTTGGCTCCCTACTGTTACTTTTAGGTTACTTCTCAACTGAAGGCTCCTTTTCGTTCACACTTTCACCTTCTCTTGAGTCTACAACAAA
>NW_011222482.1:0-497 GCF_000146605.3 Meleagris gallopavo | reverse complement strand
CAGTCCAGACTTATGAGTTAAGTCATATACCAGAGTGCCCACTAAAGAACATTTGATAATTACAACCTTCGGTATACTTCACAGTAGCTTTTATCCGAGAGTTTCGTGGCCTCCCCCTGCCTTATGCTTTTCTCCTCCTTTCTGAAAGATTCTTTGGGACTTGATCAGTCTTCTGCGGAGATTTGGCACTATCCACCTCCTCTGTATGCGTCTACTCAATTTTCTGCCTTTCCTCAGAACAGCTCTCAACTTTGAGGTGCACTTTTTCTCCCAAGGGAAGGACGATCAAGCCTCCTTCATCAGGGAGATGGGTGTCACAGCAGTGCATGCACACAGAAGGAGATTTATACCTTTGCTCACCTGGCTGGAACTGTTCTGTTTTTTTGTTCTTTTTTTTTGTTTTTGTTTGTTTGTTTGTTTTTGGTAAGAAGTTTTAAAAGCAACTAGCAATTCCTCAAGATCTGTGAACCTTCTGCTAGCCATCATGAAAAGGTCTA
>NW_011222481.1:0-385 GCF_000146605.3 Meleagris gallopavo | reverse complement strand
TGCCCTTTGATCTGTTTTCTTCTCTTTTTTCCATGTTGCCCGTTGGCGCTTCGTTGGAGTTTCCTGGATCCAAATGCACTCTTCTGACCACAGGTGGTGTCAAAAGAAGAGGTAGGCTCCCAAACAGGCTTTTGCAGAGTGCTGTCCATGACTTGGAATTTCTCGATTCTCTAGTAAACCTTACCGCGCAACGTTGTTCAGTCCTGCATGTGAAGCTTTCTTCTTCTTCTAGGATTGGCGCCTCCACCATCACATTCTGTAGGCGTTTTGGGCTGCCTGAGTTCCCGCGTTGAACGTGTGCTGTTCCTCGGAAAGGTGTGGGCATGAGCAGACATGAGGATCTCTTCCCTCCTTCCAGATGTGCCGAGTCCAGCGCCTGATGCTG
>NW_011222480.1:0-471 GCF_000146605.3 Meleagris gallopavo | reverse complement strand
GGAAAAATGCAAGCAGTGACTTACAAGCTTACAGCTTCACTTCAGGTACAGATTAAAAGTATTTGGGAAGATGGTATTTTACCTAGCTGAAGCATTCATGATTACCTCTTTTTAAATGCATTCTTTTTTTTTTTTAGATGATGATAATGAATGGCTGTTAGCATGTTTGTGTGAGCCCTTGGTCGCTCCCTTAAAAAATCCATTCATAAAAATTGTAAAGAATAACCAAAATAACCTTTAAAAAGAAGACTTTTTATTTCAGTAGGTCAAACTATAGGCTTGTGTTTAGCGAAGGGAAACAGTCTAAAGCTGCTTTCCTGGTTCTTCCTCCTACCACTGAACTGTTGAAGGACGTCTAAGGGTTTATTTGAGGACTTATTTAAACTAATGGCAGGCTGAAATGGGTACAAATTATGTACATGAAAAATGCAATTATGTACGCTTTCATATTTTGGAATGTTCACAAGGATG
>NW_011222479.1:0-564 GCF_000146605.3 Meleagris gallopavo | reverse complement strand
CCACTGTGCAGGAAACTATTCAAGTTAACTAAAATTTCTTCTTAGTTTTTGTTTTTTGTTTTTTTTGTTTGTTTTGTTGTTTGTTTTTTCCCCAAGTTGGTCCTAAATGAAGTTGTTTCTCAATAATACTTGAAAGTTTTTAACTGCACACTCATATTAGGTTGGGGATATGATATAACTTACTAATAACACAGCTAACCAGTGATATCCACTTTTCTTTTTGCTTAGGCATCTTTTCCTTTCATATCTGTATTCAGCTCTACCAATATAAACTTCCTTATACCATGTAAATAGTTGGTTGTATTTTTATAACTGTACCAGAAAAAAGAAAACAATAAAATTTTTAGTAGCTTTAAAGTGAAATTTAACATTTTTTTTCAAGCAGTTTTGTGGTTTGAAAAAAAGTTGTCTAAGAGAAGAACAAGTAGAAAGGTTCTTGACAATTTGGGTATCAAGTTTTGGAGTGTGGATGCTTAAAGATGATTTCGAGAAATGTTTTTATTTTTATTTTTTCTAGCCTTTATAGGGGAAAAGAATAGTATCCCACAGGTATTTCGCGGTGTG
>NW_011222478.1:0-569 GCF_000146605.3 Meleagris gallopavo | reverse complement strand
TTCCATCTTTAACAGCAAATCCATTTTTGAGTAGAAGGCTCCTTTTTATTGTGTCCTTTCAGATACTGATGCCATAAATTTTCTCTGATACATAATTACTATTTTAGTTAACATTTTTTTTTCCCTCCTTGCCCTTCCTCCAAATAGCTAAATTATTGTTTCATTTTGATCTGTGTGAATTTTTGTGTTTCACAGTGTCTGGAATCTATCATTAGATTATTAAGGTTTTTACCTTTTCTTTTTTCCTGAAAAATCTTTTTTTTTTTTTTAAAGAACTGTTTTTGCTCATATTTTCTTTCCTTGTGAGGGAGTATCCTCTGCAATTGAGTTCCTTTTCTAATCATTTCAAAGCCTACTCCACATCAGCATGATTGGATATTAATTAAGTATATTAAAATACACTAGCTAGGGCCTCTAATCAATGTTGCTACTTGTTAATTTTTTATTTAAGATAGTAAACCCACAGGAAAATAATTCTGAGTGTCTTGATTAATATAAACCAAGTAGGGTAATTTACAAAACAATCTCTGGAGGTACATAAGCAAAATTTATTAATCATAACCACAGCA
>NW_011222477.1:0-402 GCF_000146605.3 Meleagris gallopavo | reverse complement strand
ACTCCGCGCCACTCCCCTACCCTTTCAATCCCACCCCCGTGGCTATGACAACCGCGCCTCACCTCTCCGCGTTCTTCTCACGGCGCCGCGGTCACGCGAGCAACACCGACCAATCAGCGCCGCCCGACGCCCTCAGCCAATGGGGGACGCCGCCTGGAGTCACGTGGCGGGGGCGGGGCTACAGAGGAGCATTTATATGGAATTTTGTCTTCCCCGCCCGCGTTTGTATAGGGTCGGTTTTAGTGGTGCTTTATGTCGGATCACCCCACCACCAATATTTACCTACGGTCTCCCCCATACCCCAGTGTTTATATCGGGCTCCCATCCCCCCATGTTTATATAGAGCCACCCCCTCCCCCGCCAACCCCAATGTTCATATAGGGCTCCTATCCCCCGTGTTTA
>NW_011222476.1:0-594 GCF_000146605.3 Meleagris gallopavo | reverse complement strand
AGACCCACAGTGCTGAAGAGTGATTGAAGCATAGAGCAGTTTGGCATTGTGCAGATGAAGAAAAAGGTCAGGAAGAAAGAAAAAGATTATGCTAAATGAATTCATTGCTTTAAGGTTACCCATGGTCTGCATCTCCCACTGCCCAGCTCTTTTTTGCCAATATTCATTTCATCTTTTCTTGAAAGAAAAGTATTTGTAAAGGAAAGTGAAATGTTACTTTTGTAAGCTCCCATTGTGTACTTATTTCCTGTCTACAATGTCACAGAGGGAACATTCTGAGTTCTTTCATTTCCTCACCTGCTATTTATGTATTTCTAACCATGAATTCTCTGTACATATAACCTTCTTTAAGACAAACACCTTTTCAGCCTCAGCTGGATATGTTTTGCTGTAAATAAATAACCACTTGTCTTTTTTTCTTTTTTTTTTAATTAATAAAAAAGGAAGAATTTTTATATAACCTGATACTGAATTCTCTCTAATCTGCTTGGGCAATGCAAATGACTACAAGCTTGATGACAGTGCTCCTTGCTTTATACGTCTGGGCACCAAGAATTAAAAGGGAGGTCAAGATGGTCCAAGGCGCTGTATATG
>NW_011222475.1:0-497 GCF_000146605.3 Meleagris gallopavo | reverse complement strand
TAATAGCCTTATCCTAGGGCTGGATTTTCCCATGCAGTAATTTTTTTTGTATCCCATGCTTCCTTGGTTTTCATAGGAGTGAAGAGTCAGGAGAGACTTCAAGCACTTGAAGGAAACTGCCACAGCAGAATCATGCCACGGGGAAGAAAAACATTGCACCAACTATACATTTGATATGCAAGGAATAGGGAAATATATAGAAACATCCTCTAAAAGTAACAGTAAATATTGATTACTATTTGTCGATCATTTGATAATTTCTAATATCTGAGGAAGAAACTCCCTTAAACTTCACAGGTTTTTACAAACTGTATGGTAATAACAATTCTGTGTAATTTTTTTTCAGTTACTGTACATGTAATGCAGTTAGATATTTGCAAATAACTTTTTTATGTTAATGCAAACTGAAAATGCACTGAAATAAATGAAAATGTTATGAGAGTGACTTAGTATCTTATGAAATTCAGACCTTTAAAATGCAGGTTTATTCAGGTAGC
>NW_011222474.1:0-449 GCF_000146605.3 Meleagris gallopavo | reverse complement strand
CTCAAAAAGGCCAACTGTCGTCAGATGAAGACAGAAAATGGCTGCTGAAGGTACGCAGCTACCTCTGTTTGTGCTGTATCAAACCTTGCCTGTTTGTTTCCATGCAGGAGAGCTTAAAAGAGTATTGTCTGACTGCCATGTACCTGAAATTTCTAGCTTGCTTGTTTATTACATTTATAGTGCAAATTGTCAGGGTATTTGTATTTTCTTTTTCTTTTTCTTTTTTTATTTTATTTTTTGTAACATAATTGCAGTAGATGCTGGACCTGCTTATGTTTCTGCTGGATTTCATTTATTACTCAGATTTAGTTCACATTTTATTTTTGATCTAACAATCTTTCTAGACTTAAGTATGTTTAATATGTAATGGGTGAGAATGTAATTTATACCAATAATATTGAAGTACAGAAACTCTTGTTATAGCTGTAAGTGGCATTATTAACATTAAC
>NW_011222473.1:0-410 GCF_000146605.3 Meleagris gallopavo | reverse complement strand
TGTGACATTTGAAGACGTTTAGGATGGGAAAGGATGCATGTCACAGATCTCAAAAACAAAAAGTTGGGATTTTTGGAGAGATAGTAGATGGCTACACTCTGCAGGAATGCGAAGGAACAGAAATGTTCCACCCATCAGTTTGGGTGTTTTTTTGTTTTATTTTGTTGTGTTTTAGGGTTGTGGTGTTTGTTTTGGGGTTGTGGGTTTTTTTTTTGTTGTTGTTGTTTTTGTTGTTTTTGTTTTTGGTGAGGTGAAGGTGGAGTAGGCTGGCTCTGTTCCCCAGCAGCAGCTGCAGGGCCACAGCCTGGGGGTGACGAGTGGTGTCCTGGTGGCTGTGAGCCCACACTGGTTGTGCGAGGGCCAGAAGTAGAAAAACTACGCAGATGGTTTTTATCTGCAGCAGTGAAAAA
>NW_011222472.1:0-433 GCF_000146605.3 Meleagris gallopavo | reverse complement strand
GCTCCGCTGCAGCAGAGCAGTGACATTTACTCTGGGGGAATACTGTGGGCGGATGACCCTGTGGGAACATGTGTGTGCGTGCAGATGACGATGACAATATTTGTATGTGTGTGGAGAGATGACCACATCTGTGCGTGCTGTCGGACAGGTGCTGGTGTCCCCCCTGCTGGCTTGCAGAGTTCACATTCTCTAGGAAGAACCCCTAAATCCTAACCAGGGCTTTGGAAAAGCCTCTTCTACTGTTTTCAGTGCTTCAGACAGGTACATAACTTTCCTCTTCCATTCATAACTCAGTAGTTATTTATTCTTTTTTTCTTTTTTTCTTTTTTTTAACTCTTCTTTCACAGAAATTAAATGGCAGTGGCTGGCTCCAATCACCGCATTCTCTCCCTGCTTAATTTCTGCTACACAGTTCTCCAGTTCTTTTATCTGC
>NW_011222471.1:0-507 GCF_000146605.3 Meleagris gallopavo | reverse complement strand
TTGGTGTTCTGTGCTAAAGTCCCTTAACTATGGTTCCAAGCAAAGAAGCACTGATCTTCTGCAGTTATCAATTCTAGGATGTCCTCCAATGGAAAACTGCTGGTATGAACAGTTTTTTTGTAGATCTATTGAAATGTTTTGTTTTTTTTTCTTTTTAAAAGCACTTCAGGTCTGATTTCAAAAGCTAGAATCAAGCTACTGTTTTGAGCAGAAATATCTGCTTTTTCCTATTCAGATAAGAACTGAAAGACTGAAATGATATTTCCAAGGATGACCTAATTACTTAGATTTCTTTTAAACTTTAAATAATTGACAGCATGGAGAAGCATAACTCTTAAGCTTAAGCCAATATGGCAGGAGCTGACAGCTGTTCAGATGAATCACTGGCTGATTTGCCAACTCTAGAGCATCACTCAGTACTTAAGGATTTGCAGAATTATCTTCGTTTTTGTGTAATACTCTATCTCTTTCTGGAATTATTTACAATTAAAATACTGAGACCACCTT
>NW_011222470.1:0-442 GCF_000146605.3 Meleagris gallopavo | reverse complement strand
AAGAAAGGCTGAGGGAGTTGGGCTTGTTCAGCATGGAAAAGGCTGACCTGATTCTGTCCTTCCAATATTTAGAAGAGGTTTTAAAAACATGTGGAAAATCAACATTTTAGAACAGCAGAGGGTGATAGGACAAGGGCAATGGTTTTAATCTAAAAGAGGGGAGATTTAGATTAGATGTGAGGGAAGTTTTTTTTACTGAGAGAGTGGCGAGGCGCTGGAACACGTTGCCCAGAGAAGCTGCAAACACCTCGTCCCTGGAGGTGTTCAAGTCGATGAGGCACGGGGCCCTGAGCAAACAGGTACGGCAACTGATGTAGTGCAGGGCAACCTTGCCTCTCCTGTGGAAGGGGAGTTGGAACATGATGGTCCTCGAGGTCCATCCCAAACCAAGCCATGCTATGATAAGAGCAGGAAAAATGCAGTACAATTCTATAAACAAAAA
>NW_011222469.1:0-519 GCF_000146605.3 Meleagris gallopavo | reverse complement strand
TTATTATTATTATGCTGTTTAAAGCTGATGCACGTTTAACTATCATGAGATCTAGTATTTTTTGTATATTTTTTTCTCATTCTCCAAAGGTTTTCTACTTGCTCTTCTCTTTCTCTTCCTTGTGCACAAATTCAGCACATTCTATTCATAGAAATTCCTCTTGAAGTTTAACTTTGGCTTTAATTTTACCAGCATCAATCCACCAAGACAAATACAATGTAAATTATCCTGGTTCGAGGCCAATGAGGGCTATTCATGCAAGGAAAAGTCAAAAGCTCTTTTTTTTTTTTGTCTAGTGATAAACTTTTAAAGAAGGAGCATCAACTCCAACAATCCTGATCTGCAAGAATGTACGAGAACAATGTGAGCATTCATCTGATTTTTGCAGCTGGCATTGAAGTAGATCATGAATGGGCACTGAAAACATCACCAGACCTACAAGGCCATAAATGCTGCTTTACAGTTATTAATTCTACATTTGTCTGACTATAACTACAGTTGTATTTTAAAAATGAAAAA
>NW_011222468.1:0-521 GCF_000146605.3 Meleagris gallopavo | reverse complement strand
TATTACCAATAGCTCCCACTAAACCCATGTCCCTCAACACAACATCCAGTCTTCCTTGAACACCCCCCAGGGTCGGCGACTCCACCACCTCCCTGGGCAGTCCATTCCAGTGCCTGACCACCCTTTCTGAAAAGTAATACTTCCTAATGTCCGGCTTGAATCTCCCCTGCCGTAGCTTGAAACCATTCCCTCTGGTCCTATCACTAATGACACGAGAGAAGAGGCCGACCCCCAGCTCACTATAACCTCCCTTCAGATAGTTATAGAGAGCAATGAGGTCTCCCCTGAGCCTCCTCTTCTCCAGGCTGAACATTCCCAGCTCCTTCAGCCTCTCCTCATGTGGCCTGTGTTCCAGACCCCTCACCAGCTTTGTTGCCCTCCTTTGAACACGTTCCAGGGCCTCAATGTCTTTCTTGCAGTGAAGGGCCCAAAACTGGACACAGTACTCGAGGTGCGGCCTCACTGGTGCTGAGTACAGGGGAACAATCACCTCTCTGCTCCTGCTGGCAACAGTTGTTTCT
>NW_011222467.1:0-539 GCF_000146605.3 Meleagris gallopavo | reverse complement strand
GTTACGGAGTTAACGAGATCAATCTACACCCGTGACAGGGGGGCACGTAGACCCCTGCCCTCCCCTTCCCAGACCCACAAAATAGGGAAGGAAAGGGAAGGAAAACAAAAAAAACAAGACGGCAACAATCTATGGAGGAAAACTTATTTTACTAATTATGATATCGGAATGCAAGATAACACAATATAATACAATCTGATTGAAATTGAGACTAATAAATCAAATAAAACAGGAGAGAGAGAGAGTTCCCGATACCGATTCAAACCTGAAAAGCTTGGAACGGCCAGGAAAGCACCCTCCAGCACCCACTGCCAGGCAGTAAGAGACCGCCCCACCCGGAAGGGTCAGATCCCATGACTTCTGTAACGTATAGGGATAGGTGCCTGGAATTGGAGCATTAACACTTTAACTCCCAGTATACTACATGATGTATTGATGCGGAATACTGAGAACCAAACCAAAACAAAAAAAATATAAAACCATGACATTCCACCCCTTATTCTACATCACTACATCATGCTTAATTTATATACATATAT
>NW_011222466.1:0-430 GCF_000146605.3 Meleagris gallopavo | reverse complement strand
AATTAAGTTTTTTGCTTTGTTAATCTTAGATATTTTTTAAAATAGAGCAATAAAAAAGGCTTAATTCTCTAGTCAAAGAAAAAAACCTTTTACTTGTTTTTTTTTTTTAACTTATAAAATATGGCAAGGCATACTGAGGTCTAGAGTTTCACAGAGGCAAATTTAGAGGAAGAAAATAATTCTGAGCTTTGATTATGCATTATTCTAAACAGTGCTCTGAAATGTGATACTTAAGTAAATACAGCTCCAAAACTGCACACTACTCTTTTGTTTGTACACTTGCAAAATTACAAGTTATTGCAAGGGACTAAAAGAACTCTACTAAAGGTAGAAATCAGAACATTTTAGCTGTAGTTCAAGAATGGAAGGATAAAGTACAAATCAGATTCTGCAAGCTCTCATGTCCATAATTAACTATAAAACTGTAATC
>NW_011222465.1:0-368 GCF_000146605.3 Meleagris gallopavo | reverse complement strand
AAATAAAAATAGAAATAAAAAAAAGACAACAACCAAACAATAGCAATGAAAAACTACCCCAAACCACCTAGAGAAGATACTAAAATAAAAACAGAGGAGTTTTGAGACTAACGTTTCCAGCTGAGTGAGCACCTGGGGAGAAACATTGGAAAGTTGTTGCCTGAAACAGACACAGTTATTTGTGCAGATTTAAAATTGAGGATCTGTGGAAGGTTATGGATTTCACCACTCAGAGAGCATATTTGTGACACAGCTTCTGAATGCCCTATTTGCAGTGCTGAGGAAATGATCTTCATTATCTTTAAGTTGATGGATGCCTGATGCAGAGGTTGGAAACTCTGATTGTGGCGTGGGAGTTGGAGCCAGAT
>NW_011222464.1:0-359 GCF_000146605.3 Meleagris gallopavo | reverse complement strand
GAAAATGTTTTACTTCCAATTTACATGTGTGGCTATTGGAAGTGCAAGGCATTAAGTGGTAAGGAGTGTTCTTTCCTTTTAGTGTCTCTGTTGTGATGTCTTTTTAATTACAGCAGAGGGTATTTCACATTGAGTACGTAAGCGTATTAGAAACTGATTTTTAGTCTGTGGATTAAAATTCCTGTAATGGACTCGTACAGAGGTGGATGCTATTGTATATAAATTCCAAGTTCTAATGATTGTTTTTTTTTAAAGTTTGGATCTCAACTGCGTTAGAGTTCAGGATAGCTTAAGAACCACTGGAGTCCTTGTTCCTTCATATATATATATATATATTTATTTATTTATATTTATATATT
>NW_011222463.1:0-531 GCF_000146605.3 Meleagris gallopavo | reverse complement strand
CATATCTATATGTCTCTTCTAGCCCATACTGAGTCAGTGCTTTTTCTTCTCGTTTTTGAACATAAACAAGAAATTGCTTGTATTATAAGTTCCATAGTTTTCTAGGTCCAACAATAAAGACAAAAAAAAGAAAAAGAAAAAAAAAGAACTAATCTGAATAACAAATCCAATATTTATGCCAAAGTTTTTACTAGTACTTACTGAAGAGTACAGGATCGAGTGCTTGTTTTGAAGAGGATGGTACTCTCTCAAAGAAAACAAGCATGCCTACAAAATGCAACATTTCTTTTACTAAGGTATTCAGAAGAAATGGGGTACCATTCAGATTTGATATTGTGAATCTTTTGTTGGATACAGTTTAACAGGCTTTGCTCATAAAGACAGGGTGATTAAATTCATATTAAAAATACTGCTCCTCAAACATACATCTTCACCTGCACTCCAAAAAATTAACTCCTCCCCTTCCATAAACTGAGCTCTCTGTCTCTCATTGAAGAGATAACATTGCATCTCAACCCTTAAATCTGGGCT
>NW_011222462.1:0-494 GCF_000146605.3 Meleagris gallopavo | reverse complement strand
CTAATACACTATAACTTTCAAAGAATGAGAAATTAATTCCTGCAGCCTACGAGATCTTCCATCAGGTGCTTGGCAGTAGACTGGTTACTATTTTACTAATTTTTTTTCCCCTAAAAAGGAGTAGTTCATTACTTAATTATCTGGTTCAGATCAAGAGCTGAGACCTGACATAAGAATATTAAAAGTAAAGTATATTTAAAATAAAAGACAGACAGTGAGCTGTTGTAGCTCAAACAATTGATCTTTTAATGCTGTTTCAAAGAGGAACTGAAGGCTACATTGCTGGTATTTATAAATGAAAATAACTTTCCATAGAGTAAAGTAAAGGATGGCATGCAAGACAATAACAATAAAATGGGATAAATGATTATGAAAATTTTGAGAGAGAGAGGTTAACTTTCAAGTTACAAGGCTTGCCACAACAATGAATTGTACTTTGGATTAGAAAGGCTCTGTATACTTCTGTTCATTAAAGAATTCAACTGTTGGAATCA
>NW_011222461.1:0-452 GCF_000146605.3 Meleagris gallopavo | reverse complement strand
ATCGTATATATTTGCTTACTTTTTTTCTTCCAGTAGCCATTATGAAGATTCTAGTATTTTTTTGTAGGTATTTTTTTTTTTTTAATTTGGTCTTCAAAGTCTGTTTGATTCCTGACTGAGAATGTGCAACATTATTTAATTGAATTATTTCTGTGGTAAGATACAAGAAAACCTTGTGAAACTTATGGACATTAACTGACATCTGTGTGGGTTTGACTGATCACATGCTTCAGTGCAAAGTTTAAATAGCAAAGGGGATTCCCTCCTTTTTTGGCCACATCTGAGAACTGCAATTCTTACCGGATAATGAACACTCATGACAATATTCTCCAAAGAAGAAACAATCTTTGCCAGTGCTTAGCAGACAGGAACATGTTGGTGATATACAATAGTGGAGTTTAAAGTAACTGGCACAAAGGGAAATGATGCTAATACCCCTTATGGTGCAACCT
>NW_011222460.1:0-474 GCF_000146605.3 Meleagris gallopavo | reverse complement strand
TCTGTTACCCTACCTCGGCTGACAGGCAGTGACTTCCTAAAAGACACTAGCTTCGTGTTCCGCATGCATGCAAACACGATTCTCTGAGACACTGGAACACGTGTCTTAGCAGCTGTATTTCCAAAGGTGCGGTTCAGTGGCCGCAACCTGATGCATGTTGTGAAGGCTCTTGCTTCTAAGTTAATGGAGGAGGCAGTTCCCTACAAAGACCAACTTTCAGCGCTGGCCCAAGCCCACAGCAAAAGGGAAAGTCCTCTGACACCGACACAGGGAAACGGTTCCCGTGCAGAAGCCGTCCTGCGCAGGCAGAGCAGCTCTAAGCTGAGATTCCTGCCTTTACTGAAGTTGCGCTCTCAAGTCTGAAGCTTGTGCCTACCTGAAAGCCATGCTTGCCTCTCCACCAGGGGCTCAGCTCCTTTGCTGGCATAGCAATAACGCACACGATGTCTCCCACCTGCAAGAGATTGCAACGTC
>NW_011222459.1:0-301 GCF_000146605.3 Meleagris gallopavo | reverse complement strand
ATTATTTCCAGTATTAGTACTAATTTAAAGGTAGGGGGGAAAAAAAACAAGATAAACAAGAAAACTCCTAAGAAAGTATCATTAATCAGATGGAAGTTTAATGTGATGGTCTGAGGTTTATTTCATAGTCCAGTTGTCAGAGATATCTCCTCACATTGAAAGGCAACCTTCCCTGCTCCCATCAATGTCCAGAAAGGAGCCAATTCTGGGAGCTGACTGTTCAAGGCACCTTAGTTTGCAACAGGCTGTAATCATACTACTGTTGAGTTTGCTCATTCAGACACTCCATGTCACCATAAAA
>NW_011222458.1:0-325 GCF_000146605.3 Meleagris gallopavo | reverse complement strand
TTTTTTTTTTTTTCCTTCTCTGAAGTATTTCTGCAGTGGTTTAATTCATTTGTGGTTGAAAACAAGAGAGCTAATGAAGCCCAGGTCTCCAAGGAAATTTCCATTCACTCTCACTCTTGCCCTCTGCAGCATAACCCAGCATCACTCCTAGCCCCAGTGTACTCTGCACTGTATGTTACAACATGAACAGGACCTCCCACTCTCTGCCTTGTCATTCTGCATTCCCCACCTCCAGCTCCCTCTGCCATTCCCTGTCTATTAAGCAGGAGGAAGAGTATGTGATCCTCCTGTTTTGGGGTGTACTGACATTTACTGGCCAATATAA
>NW_011222457.1:0-398 GCF_000146605.3 Meleagris gallopavo | reverse complement strand
AGTTAAAAAAATAATAATAATAATAATAAGAGAGAGAGAAACAAGTAATCTAAGTAGTTTAGAGGATGTTTTACTGTCCATGAAAGGCCTTTCCAAGTGGAAAGTAAAATGCCTCTGGTTGTACTGCTTCGTTATTTCCAGATGTCTAATGCACTGTACAGCCACATCAGTAGTATTCAGGCTATGGAAACTGTGTTGTTGTCTGTTTGTATTTCTGTTGCATCAAGAACCGGGCCAAATCATTTGAGTTCACCAAACTCAGGTTTACGAATTGAAGACACTCTTGGAAAAAAGAAAACAAAAGAAATGCCATTTCATAACATTGGAGATTAATCATCCTTTAAAGACAGTCTTTCACAGTGCGGAGTTTCATTCCTGCAGTAGCTACTAAACGTAGT
>NW_011222456.1:0-404 GCF_000146605.3 Meleagris gallopavo | reverse complement strand
CTTCACTACAGGAATGCAATGGAAAGATGTAGATCCAGTCAACTCTCTCAAATCCTTGCAGGGATTTAAAAAAAAAAAAAAAAATACACAAACACCTCTTCTTTACTTGAGATTTAAATACATTAAAATTATATTCAAGAACCAAATAAAAAAGAATTCTCCCAAGCACAGAGAGTTCTACATACTTTCTAAAACTCAGTGTCAAAGGAGTAGGCTTAAGGACAGCATAACAAATCTCACCAGCAAGAGAACTCACTTTTCTTACAGCTCTTTTCAAACTGCCTTACAGATTATACAGAATGTTATTTATAGTTACTGAATTATTTTGTAACATGCTTAGTGCATCCGCTTCCCCCTGCTCAATGTTCACATAAAGTAGCCTAAGAGAAAATATCTCACATTTC
>NW_011222455.1:0-404 GCF_000146605.3 Meleagris gallopavo | reverse complement strand
AGAGAACTTACTTTAAGAATTAATCAATTACGCTTTTTTAAAAATAAGAAAGATAAAATTAAATAAGAGGGGGTACATTTAAAAAAAAAAAATAAGAATGAGAAAAAAAAGATGCACAAATATAAAAGGATGTTTCACAATATATGGAACTGAACCCACTTTTGCCATCTAGAGAGTCAGGCTTGTTCCAAAGTGACTAGTCCCAAGCCTTCAGGCAGTAAAAGGCCCAGAGGAGGCAGCTTGGCAGTCCCTGCATCCCTGCACCACCTACCTCCCAGCTCTTGTGTCATGCACTTTGCTTACTGCCCTTCCCTTTTTCTGCCACTGCCACCAAGATTTTAGTCTCTGTGAGTTTTGATTCCTTCCTGTATTCCTCCCAAAGGAGGTGCAAAGTAATGCCAGCA
>NW_011222454.1:0-401 GCF_000146605.3 Meleagris gallopavo | reverse complement strand
AAGAAGTAGGTGGGCACTCGATTACCGTGAATACCACTGAGCATATCCAAAGGGATATGCACATATCTTTGAGACCTTAGAAAAAGAATGAATGTATATACCAGTGTACTGCATATGTATGTCTTAACTGTATAAATGTAGAACCTGAGCTCTGAAAGGGTATGCTTGCTTGTCAAGTTGCCCGACGTGCATCATGAGGAATAAAAGGAATATTGCTTTCTAACACCACATAGGAGTTAGAGAGTTTTCTTCCTGGATTTCGGATGACAATTTTAGCAACCCAGATGGGACAATGAGACTGAAATCTCACGGACCGAAGGACTGGAGGGGCCTCTGTTCAGCGCACATACTGAGTGATTCTCTGGGAGCTCCCCCAAATCCCAGCTCCATCAGGACCAGCC
>NW_011222453.1:0-469 GCF_000146605.3 Meleagris gallopavo | reverse complement strand
TTCCTTGTTCCAGGAAAAGCCTGTAAAAATTATTCCCCTGCTTTTATCAGTGAAATCGATGAAAAGCGTGTCTTTGGGGAATTATCTGCACCATTGGGCACCAAAGTCATAAGGCTTCTACAGAAGAGCAAGGTTGTCTGAAAACACTCACTAATTTAGTTTCTAAGACTTTCTATTTCAGATAATATTTTTCCTCAGTGCAGTAATTTACCTTCTTAAACCAAAAAAACAAACAAACAACAAAAAAAAACAAAGAAAAAAACACCACCAACAAAAAAACTATATTTTGCCTTCAGTTCTGGAACCTACTTGGCTTCCCACTGAAGACAAACAGTGAAACACACATGGAACTTGGATTGATCCCAGTGAGTCTTAGTGTGATATCATCATCTGCACGTTTTTATATTGTTGCAGTTCATAACACTGCACGATAAGATAGAAAACAGTAAAAGCCTCCTTATTTATAAGG
>NW_011222452.1:0-430 GCF_000146605.3 Meleagris gallopavo | reverse complement strand
CGTGTATATGCTGGAGGCAGACTAACACATAATGAAACAAAGAAAAAATCTTACCTGAAGTGATTTATCATATAATCTTATGATTTCTGTTTAAGAGGGAAAATCTTAAAGATCATCCAGTTCCAAACCCCCTGACATTGTTTGGGATACCTTCCACTACATCATTTTGCCCACCACTCCATCTAGCTGGCCTTGAACACCTCTAGGGACAGGGCACCCACAACCTCCCCCAGCAACCTGTTCCAATACTTCACCATCCACATAGTGAAGAATCTCTTTTTTGTATCTCATCTAAGTCTAATCTCTTTTAGTTTAAAACCTTTACCCTTGGTGCTATCACTGCACTGTAATGAAGTGGCCCTTCCCATATTTCCTGTAGCGTCCTTTAAAACACTGGAAGGCTGCCGTAAGATGTCTCCAGAGTTTTCTC
>NW_011222451.1:0-426 GCF_000146605.3 Meleagris gallopavo | reverse complement strand
TTTTCTAATTTATTTTTAAAATCTGAAATGAGTGGCATCTCCTCTTAGCTTGACTTTTGGTTGCTCTTAAAATGTAGAGGATATGGGGTGTCTGCATGTGCCCATAAAGCAGTGGAGATGAGGTGCTGTGTGACTGCTGGTTTCCTACTACTGAAGCAACAGCTCCCAGACCTTGTGCTGCCCGTCAGGCTGCTTCAAGCTTCATACCCTGGTTCTTCCCTTTCCTGGTTTTGTTTGCAGACCTTTGAAAATCTGGAAGATATAACTCAATTTTCCTGATTGAGCTGAAATATTAGATATATTGCCAACACTTTGATTTAGTTTAAAAATAAAATATCTGTTGCCAGACACATCCAAGAAGCTGAAGAAATTATCTTTTTTTCTTCCAGATACTGGTTGAAGCACATGGTGATGTAACACACAGTA
>NW_011222450.1:0-658 GCF_000146605.3 Meleagris gallopavo | reverse complement strand
ATTCACAAAGACCGCACCAGAAAGGTACGCCAGCACATTTGCAGCAATGTATGGCAGAGGGGAAAGAAGACCCCTTATAAGTGAATTGGTTAATAAACTTCAGGACTTTGAGTTACATTTAAGCCCTCTGCGAGCTTGTGTTTCAGCCATTACAAAGGTAGCTGAAAAGCTGGACAGAATGGAAAACAAACAAGAAGATATAATAGACAAACTATCAACCGTGCCTGAAGCTGATAAATCCGTGGTGGTAACGGATACATCAAATGGGGACCAGAATTCCCAAAACAGCCTATTGGAGGGGCTGATCAACTTGATTTCCTCCCAGCCGGTGGCATCTAATGTCTCAGCTATACAAAAGAAGACGTTCTCCTGCTCGAGCAAGTGACAACAGTAAGACCACATCACGTTTTGCCTTGTGGCATTACTTACGTGACCATGGAGAAGATATGAAGGAGTGGCATAAACAACCTACTCCTGTACTTCAAGCACGGGTAAGAGAGTTACAAGACAAATCAACCACCAAGGTGAACTTCTCCAAAAAGGTGATTGCTCCAGTTGCTGCAGACAATGAAGGTAACAAATAGGAGGGGCCCTCGCCCCCAGCCAGGGGGGGGAAAGGGAGAATAGAGTTTATTGGACTGTGTGGATTAGATGGCCT
>NW_011222449.1:0-486 GCF_000146605.3 Meleagris gallopavo | reverse complement strand
AGTGAATACAGGGGTCTTGTTCGGGTGAATTGATGTGGTTGGTGAAGTTTCTGAGATGAGGTGACACACAGTGGCTCAGAGATGCTGGAGCACTTGGCACCAGACATGTTTGTACAAGGTTTGTTTTTTTGTTTTTTTTTTGGTTCATTCCCTTTTGGTGAGAAGTAAAGGAGGTTGGATGACTTTTTTTCTAAAGGGCTGCCAATATTTGTATGCTTTAAAAATCTTATATTTCATTATCTATAGTCTCACGAGGACGGAATTTAGCCTTTGGCTGTTATATCCCAGTCAAAGTGCCATGCTTGTATTACTTTCTTCTTTAGAATCCTTGGTGGGAAAATGAAGTACATGATATGCAAGCAGCCATTTGACATCCCTTTGGAAATTAATCCAGAAAGAAGTGTTAGTGCTTATATGTCTGATGATCACTAAAATCTACAACCATGCTGTGGCTTCAGCATTTGCTAGCAATACAAATGAGATGCT
>NW_011222448.1:0-481 GCF_000146605.3 Meleagris gallopavo | reverse complement strand
TTCCACACAGTCATCGGCTTTCCATCGGAAGGTAAAGAGGACTTCCTTTTCCAGCACCTATCATCATGGCTTGGGTGGCTTTCCTGTGGGTTTATTTCCATTCTTTCTAGTGCCAAAACTTGCTGAAACTAAGTTACGCTAATGGTGGGGTTTTCCAGATTTCAGGGCCACGTGCCTGAAACCAATTTCGGTTCTCCTCGAAGCAGAGCTGTTGGTCGGACTTGCTGGCACTGGAAACTAAACATGGCAGGGAGATGGGCTGCTGAGGTGTCAATGTCAGAGTCAGAGATGCTTTTCAAGTTCTTTTATGGCTGCACGGTTCCTCAGCGAGCAGTTACGCCTGCCAGCTCAGTCAAAGCCATCCCTGAGATGCTGTCCTGTACAGCTGTGGAGCCGTTGCTCACATGCTCTGCATCTTGCTTGACGCGCACGACTCACACCATTCCGTGTTTTCTCTCTCCAGACAAAGCCCACGCAGCAA
>NW_011222447.1:0-509 GCF_000146605.3 Meleagris gallopavo | reverse complement strand
TTTCAAGGATACGATAGTCAAATTAGTCATACTGTTAAGTGTGATACCATGTCTTACAAGGAAAAACCTGACAAAAGTAAACAAACAAAGGAAATAGAAGGTATTAATCACTATTTTCTTTTTTTTTTTTCTAGAAGAAGTACTGGCAAAAATTTAAGCAATAAAACTCCATGTTAGTTCCATTATTCCCTGGGAACAAATGCTTTCTTGCAAACTGTCATCCATGCAAGTCATACTTACTTTTATTGCAGAGTGTCCGTTTTTAGACACAAGGTATTAAATCCTAAGATGGAGCACAGCTAATTAGCATAGATAATCAAGCTAGTTCCAGTGATGAGTCTGTTTGGAAAGATGACTCTTTTTTGATGTAGCAAAGCTAAAAATATTTGATAGCAGAAGAAAGTAAATTACAGAAAGCCTTGTAAGTGGAAGCCTTGTAAGTAACTTTCATTCAATTACTTGACGAAGCAACTCCAAATGTGTTTGCTTCAAATCTCAATGTCTTTAGT
>NW_011222446.1:0-433 GCF_000146605.3 Meleagris gallopavo | reverse complement strand
TCAAGCTGTATGCTTCTATTGTTTTTGCTAAGGTATTTATTCATAACAAAATAAATGAATAATATGAGCACAATTTTGGGAAAAGTTGCTTAAAGAAAAAAAAGAATTTCACATCCTTCTTTAAGTATGAAAATCAACAGTATTTGCATTACATCAATAGAAAGAAAAAGGTCCTAAATGCACTCAGATGAACATCAAAAAAAATCTTTATTTTCCTTGAATGTTCATAAACTACTGGAATAAGAAATTTTTTTTGTTTGACCTAACGTTTTCTTTGGCAAAGGTTTTATAAGCATTAATATTTACTCACTTAGATGCATCTGAGAAAATGCCTGTAGCATTCCAAAATGTGAATGCTGTATTGACTACGTTCTAAACACCCTGAAATACCACAGAATTATAAAGAACTAGGCTGCCCACATTTTTCAGATAT
>NW_011222445.1:0-353 GCF_000146605.3 Meleagris gallopavo | reverse complement strand
TCCCAGTTGCTGAAAATGAAAATGGGTCTCTCAAGTGCTTGCTGATGCACTTATTGTGCCGGTGCAGTCTCAAAAGGAGTATGAAGACCTATGCTCAGGTATCAGAACAATATTTCCATTTCAGACCTCACATACTCGTCTCCTATCACTTCCAGATAAATCTGTGCTTGCTTTCGCCAAAGAAACAATGCAGAAGCCAAAAAAAAAAAAAAAAGTAATTTTGGGGAGACAGATCTGCCAGCTGCAGCCAATTGTCCCTCCACAAGCTAGTAGGAAGCCCCACCTCAAATTCCATCTCTTGTCCTCCCTACAGCTTTCTTGTCCCCACTTGGTTTTGGCCCTCCACCTTTGCT
>NW_011222444.1:0-519 GCF_000146605.3 Meleagris gallopavo | reverse complement strand
ATCCCCCAGCCTGTATAGGTGCATGCAATTATTCCTCCCTAGGTGTCAGACCCTACGCTTGCTTTTGTTGAACCTCATCCGGTTCCTTACTGCCCAGCTCTCCAGCCTGTCCAGGACTCGCTGAATGGCAGGCGTGTCAGCCAATCCTCCCGACTTCGTATCATCAGCAAACTTGCTGAGGGTGGCCACTGTCCCCTCATCAAGGTCATTGATGAAGACGTTGAACAAGACCGGACCCAGCACAGACCCCTGGGGGACACCACTGGTTACAGGTCTCCAGCCAGACTCTGCACCACCAACGACGACCCTCTGCGCTCTGCCACTCAGCCAGTTCTCAACCCACCTCACTGTCCACTCGTCTATCCCACACTTCCTCAGCTGTGTTATAAGGATGTTGTGGGAGACAGTATCAAAGGCCTTTCTAAAATCAAGGTAGACTGCATCTACCGCTCGTGCACAGTGCGCAGTGAGCGGTGAGGGTCTCCTCCTGGTGGCCGTGGGATGCAGAATCCTCATCTT
>NW_011222443.1:0-507 GCF_000146605.3 Meleagris gallopavo | reverse complement strand
GCATGTGTTATCTCCCTCCCCCCCTCTCCTGGAGCGCATGGCCCACATCATGCCTTGCCTTGTTAGTCACAGGAGCCGGGGCCGGATGTGCCGCGCTGTTAGTAGGTAGGTAGGGTAATTTCTTTTGCCACTCGCTTTTTTGCCGCTCGTCCCCTGGGTTTGCACCCCTGTCATGGGCTCAGACCTATACATTCCTCCGTGACAGGTAAAGCTTTCCCTTATCTTCATCATCATGAGCTGGATTGCCGTGGAGCCTGAATTGATACACACAGGTGTAGTCCGGGTGGCCCCAGTTGCTCAGCACTTGCAGCTTTACGTAATTGATGAGCCCAGAGTGCTCATTCTGCAGTGAGAAAAAGAAATGAATTGTGTTTTCCCCAGCCAACCGCGGTTCTCCTCTCCCACGCTTCACGTCCCTCTTTGTAACCTTACCTTCAGCTGGAAGGTCTGACTGGGAGTCTGGCCTGGCGTGAAGGTGAACTCTCCTAGCAAAGTTCCTCCCTCGTC
>NW_011222442.1:0-496 GCF_000146605.3 Meleagris gallopavo | reverse complement strand
TTTCACCAATGAATCACGGTGAAAACTACTAACCTAGAAAAAAAAAAAATGACAACTCAACAAAAAAACATTGCCAAATTTGTTCAAAGAGCATTAACTTGGAATTTAGCTCTTGATTGGAAGAGGTTCACCTTTACTTCATTATTTATGGTACCACCCCAGAGAAAGGAATGAATATCTGACTGTGACTATCCGGTGGCTCCCCTGTGAAGGTTTTTTTATATTTATTTAAACTGCAGGCAGAATTGAGCTGTGCAGATATAGCTGGAGAACAATAACCTGTTTTCTTTCAACATTTGGACTTATTTTGTTAGTTGTAAAATATATTTCAGATCTTACAGGGCTAAGGGAACAGTTGCTATTGGAAGTCTGTTAAAACAGGTTACTTTTGCAGCACATAAAGCAGTTACACTACAGTGGAAATTAAACTTAACCTGAAAATTTCTCACCTTACAACATTTTTATTAATATTTATATTTATTGTCAGTATTTAACA
>NW_011222441.1:0-585 GCF_000146605.3 Meleagris gallopavo | reverse complement strand
GTATATTACTTTTTGAGTGTTAAACTGTACGGTGGAAATACCAGTTAATATGTCTTTGATGTTAGTACTGACTTGTGCTGTGATTGTTAGGAAGAGCTGGTATTAACAGTTTCCTTTGCACTTCTGTTGAATTTCCTCTTTCTGGAATTGTGTTTTTGTGCTGGCTACAGAAATCGAGCATTTGCAAAATTCCGATATGCTTAGTGGAATGAGATTTTGTAGTGGAATGTGTTTGCATCAGGACCATGCAGGGAGAGAGGTTGTAAATTTGTTTGCTATAAGCCTTTGAAAACCTCTGTAACTTGGGCATTCTCAGTTGTGCGAGATTTAAGCAGACAGCTGTACTTTTATCACAATCTTTTTATTTTCCTGGTCATTTTCCTTATTTTCGTTTTATCATCTCTATTGCTTCTCCAACGCATGCTTTCCCCCTCTGTACAACTTGGTTTATTACTCTACCTCTAGGTTATCTCAAGCTCTAGGTATCAGATATCAGATTAGAACTACTCATCAAATCATCTTCCCTTCAATTTTCTCATCCCATACAGACATCACTTCAACATTTTTCCATACATACTACTTTAG
>NW_011222440.1:0-445 GCF_000146605.3 Meleagris gallopavo | reverse complement strand
TTTACAAGTCAATTCTCAAGAAAAATCAAATCATGTACCAAAAAATCTAGAAAGCAGTGAAAGGCATATATACATTTTCCTTACGAACCTTGAGATTTCACTCTTTTAAAAGTTGCTAAGTTTCAATATCAGTTTATTTGCAAGACAACTGTTTATCCCAATAAGCTCACATCTTAGATACATTTCCCCTTTGATTACAAATAAAGCACTGCACAATTTTTTTTTTTTAATTCAAGGCATATAATCTTATACTATGGTGCCAGGTATGCACAGGTCACGTTGTGCTCGTATCTCAAACAAGGTAAGTGCAAACATACAGATTTATTCAGATTTGCAAGCATGCAACCTTTTACTTAACTACATTAATACCTTCTTTCCTAAACCAAACTATTATCTATATGTTTGCGTTCATGAACCTAGAATCTTTCTTTTCAGGGCTCATCAA
>NW_011222439.1:0-508 GCF_000146605.3 Meleagris gallopavo | reverse complement strand
ATCATTCTTAGACAAACTCCAATGCAGAATAGTAACTGGTAAGGTACAGTTCACAGGCCTCATTTTGTAATTATGTCCACTGACATGAATGGTATGGCATAGAAAAGAGTCTCAAAAAATTTCTTCCTGTAACACTTTCTTTTTTACCATAATTTGAAAATAGAAATAGATTTAATCAGTGTTTTACATAAGTGGACCAGATTACCCAGTGATAAAATTCATTTCTAGCTCTTCAGATATCTTTCTTGGTACTCAGGTTATGGGAGACAAAAAGTTGCCCGTATCAAGATGAAAAATCTACAACACTTCTAACTAATTTTCTCATTGTATTATGTGTAAGACCGTTTCCCAATAATTTCAGAACTTTTCTTTTACTTCTTCTTTTTTTCCCCCGTTCTTTTTTTTCCTTTAATCAGTTTTGGACACAGTTTCCTCACTGGTTAACCTAGCTCTGACTAGGATGAAAAAGGCATTGTCCTCTGCTGGAAGAGTTATGAGATGAGGAAAC
>NW_011222438.1:0-564 GCF_000146605.3 Meleagris gallopavo | reverse complement strand
CCTGGTGTTCTATGACACTTGGAGCCTGATCTGTCTGACAGATGTTCACCATCGCGTTATTTTTTATCTAGCTATACGCTCAATGTTTTGTCCAAAAGGATATTGTGAGAAATGGTATTGAAAGCTCTACCGATATCCAAAACATTACATCAACTGGCTTCTCTTGATCAATTAGGTGGCAATCTTGTCATAAAGATATAATTTTTAACAGGACTTTCCTGTTACAAACCCATATTGGCTGTTACCAGTGACTACATTGTTTTTCAGATATTTTTCAACAACTCCCAGAATAATCTTTTCCATAATATTGCTAGGCACCAAAGTTGAGGCCTATAATTACCAGGATCTTCTTTCTTGCCTTTTTTGAAAACTGGGACATCTGCCAGCTTCCAGTCAACTGGGACCTCTAAGATTCCTGAAACTGCTGAAAAATAATTGAGAGCAGTCTCTCAATGATATCGGCCAGCTCTTTGAGTATCCTGGGTTGAATCCCATTGGGCCCCATAAGTTTGTGTGCAATCAGTTGGAGCAGCAAATCCCATGCGTATTTGGAGATGGCTGGGA
>NW_011222437.1:0-424 GCF_000146605.3 Meleagris gallopavo | reverse complement strand
GGAGCCCAGAGAGCTCCACAACCTAACAGGACCCCCAACCACAATGGGACTCCCCAGTTCTCCCAACCCCAGTAAGACCCCCTCAAACAACTCACATAGCCCCAGTGAGAGACCTCCTAACCCTCCCAACACCAAGAACACCACCTCCCCCCAAAATCAGGACTTCTAGGAGCCCTAACCCCAGTGGGATGCCCCCATTAGCCCACATTCCTCCCGTGTTCTCCCTGATGTCCCTTGGTGGTTTTGGTGCACCCAGCGTCCCCCTGTTGTCCCCTCCCTGGTGGATCTGCGCTCCCATGTCCCCACAGTCCCTGGCCAAGTGGCTCTGGGGCCCCAGTGTTGCCCTCAGTGTCCCCTTTGTTCCCTCCCCAGTCGCTCTGGCTTCCCAGTGCACAAAAGTGCATCGCTGAAAAAAATCACAGTG
>NW_011222436.1:0-345 GCF_000146605.3 Meleagris gallopavo | reverse complement strand
ATTTTTTTTTTTTCAAACCTGTAGCACATAACCACAGTGATAGCCAGGCCAATTTATTTGGTTCACCATGACTGAAGTGTTACATGATACCACTTTTAAATGAATTTCACCTTAAAATGGACGCTAGAATAAGACACCAACTAAAGCCTTTGAAGGCTCTTTAATGTAGTTATGCTCAATATTGCTAGTGTGTGAAGACTAAGCAGTACAGGCTCCTGTAACAGCCCTTAGATATTATTTATGAGTCAGCTCACTAATTTTTTTGTTTAAAATTGTGACGAACCTGGAGCATTAAGACAAACTTTTTGCAAACATATGCACTACTCTACTTTGGAATGTTGCCCT
>NW_011222435.1:0-456 GCF_000146605.3 Meleagris gallopavo | reverse complement strand
ACGTTTCATGCTAGTATATTAGTAAGAATTAAGAAATAATTCTTTTTTTCTATATAACTTTAACTGGTTGGCTGTCAGCATTGACATGATTTGTTTCATTGTTTTTGGATGCAGGAAGCTCATCAGAAACGAAGCTTCCAGAAGGACATCTAGTATCACGTATGTTTTCTTTCCTGTTGTATTTTTGAAGAAAGCATTATTGGTGCTTGCAACATAAGACCTATTATGAAGTTCAAATGACAAACACTCTTCTGGATTCTCTCTCTCCCCCCTGATCCGAATCTGTTGTTATAGTCTCTGAATGACAGCATGTTCTCAATTCAGCAGATGTTTTCCTTATTGGTAACCAGAGAGAGACAATCAAATCAAAAATCAATAACTTCCTAGCCTCCAGGTAGCATTTAAAGACTTCAACTTCATCTTTTCAGCTTGTTGATATTTTTTATTATTTTATTA
>NW_011222434.1:0-481 GCF_000146605.3 Meleagris gallopavo | reverse complement strand
AGTCTCTGTCTCTCATCCTCATTAATCTCTTTATTTATTTTCTTTATCTTCATCTTCTCCTTCCTAGACTGTCACTAAATTAAAAAAGAAATGAAGTAAAGAAAAGCTCTTTAATGTGTTTAAAAAAAAATCTCTTTGAAAATGATACCGTCTGTGTCGTTTCTCTCTCTGTCTCTCTTGCTGTGTGTGCTTATTTATTTATTTTTACAAACTGAACTAAAACTGGCTTATTGATAAAAGCCACAGTGGCTGCTGTTTGCTGATGATTAGATGCAAAGAAGAGGTCTTTCCATGCTCAGATAGGTAAATATCTGAGGGTAAAATACTGATAGGTAAAAGATGTTATTTAAATTGAAAGAACAGGATGACAGTGTGCATTCCTCCTCCCTCCACCACCACATGTTACAGGCACAGATGTCCAGGAAAAGACTGGACTAGAATCCAAAGATAAAAGCAGAGTTTGCCCACAAATGTGCACTTA
>NW_011222433.1:0-613 GCF_000146605.3 Meleagris gallopavo | reverse complement strand
TAGCATGCTAGCAATTCCAGAAAAGGGAAGCATTCTGGAGAGAACAAGGAAGGAACAACTGTTTGTTAGATGCAGAATGGACAGTTAAAAATCTTTATATCTGATTTCCTTCAAATTTTTTCTATATCTGAGTGATGTTTATTACAAACTAACATGTTAACAGTAACATCAGTTGTTCTTGTTGATCAGACATCTCCTCAGTTTTGTCAGATGCACTAAAGTAGGCTCCCACAATAACCTCACACTAATATTAGCTTGACTTGAGTACTATCAGATGCGTGCTATTACACAATAAATAACATTTTGCTATATGTTTAATAAGAAAGCCACCCTTTCTATTTTGAGAAGTGTAAATCTTGCAAATCTTAGGAAATTTTGAAATAGCATAAAATATACCAGCATGATGCACCGAATTGTGCGCAACTGGAAGAGATAGAAAAACAGTAGGAAAAGGAAGTTGTCAAAAACATTCTATTTTAGCACTTTTTCTTTTTGAAATATTCTATAGGCAAATAAGGGAAGAACTGAGTTATTATTATACAGATAATCTGTCTGAATTTTCCGTATATCTTTCATGAAATGAGGATTCGTAAGGAGTCAATAGGTCCTCTAA
>NW_011222432.1:0-379 GCF_000146605.3 Meleagris gallopavo | reverse complement strand
GAAAGCTGACAGCAGTGTGACAGATAGGATCCTCGCAGGGCTTTCTGCAGTCACGCTGTTAGTTTACTCCTTTCGATGACAGAGATCTTGATCTCTCAGTCTTTCAAGTGCTGTGTATTTGGTTTTGGTGGTACTTTTTGTTTTTTTTTTCCTAAACATTGTTGTCCTTGACAAATACACAGAAATAACACAGAGCCAAGAAGAAAATACCAGGCTGCCATGGGGATAAAAAAAACAACAGAGCCTATATAACAGCATTACACTAGATGAGACGAATCCCACTGCTCTTCCCTGCCTGCATGGGGGTGTTTATTGTCCCCACCAAATCTGTCCCTATGAAGATGAAGGCTTTGAGCACAGCCTTCATTGGCCAGGATGG
>NW_011222431.1:0-321 GCF_000146605.3 Meleagris gallopavo | reverse complement strand
CACAGCCTGAAACAATTCTTGAGCACCAGGTGGGAAGGTGTAGCTAATCCAGTGAGCTCAGGTGCAAGCAATGCACCTAAATGATCAAAGGTAAAGAGCCTGAATCCACCTCTTCTCAAGCATATTCAAGGACTAGCAGCTAAGAAAGCAGTGTTTTTCTAGATGGAAATTGTACTTCCCTGAAGTTGTTACTGGTTGTTGGGTGAGCCTAATTTTTTCTTCCTTTATTGCTTGCTATTGTTCTTTAGTACCTGTATTCTATTTTAAGGTATTGTTGTTGTATTTTTTTTTCCTATGTGCTAAGTCTGTTATCACTATTGC
>NW_011222430.1:0-426 GCF_000146605.3 Meleagris gallopavo | reverse complement strand
ATTACCACCTCACCAGCAAGCTTTGAAGAGGAACTCAGTTAGCTCAGTTTTATAGAAGGTATTTAAAGTCATGATTTTGACATGGGTTAAATAATATAAATCCATGCCTGCCTCACAGATTTGGTTTATATCATGTACCACATCACTATTCCAATCTCCAAATAACTGTTGCTTTTTGAAAATGATAGCTTACTTAAACAAAAAGCAAAAACAAGAAAAAACACCACAAATATCTTGTTTTGTACACAGCCATCTGCAAGGCTTCCTGCTTACATTTTCCATAAATTCTTGGCTGAACAACAGAAAACAATAACCTCATCCAAATTCTTGTCCTTGAGAGCCTTTCTACAAGCTTTAGGTGTTGCCTTTGGCCGTGGTGAAACAACATCTATTAATACTTACCTTTGCTGGGAATGTTGGCAATAC
>NW_011222429.1:0-351 GCF_000146605.3 Meleagris gallopavo | reverse complement strand
ATGGCTGCATTTGCAAGCTAGTAGTCCTTTACCTCTCTATAGCTCAATCAATATTTTAGTCCTTATTTTTTATTGTATTTAGATACTAGCAGAGAGGAGAATTGACGTTTCACTACTAGAGAAATTTTCCTCCTGCATCCCCTATCTCTTCCTGAAAAAGTCAATAAAGCTTTCTTGCAGTGACACTGAACATGTGTAAGATCAACAGGGCTACTAATTAAAGGCTAACCTGTTATAATATCACTGGTGACTTCCATACACCGCAGAAACATCCCACTGAGAAAAGAGCTCATGCATGCTCTGCTACAAAGCATGTCAAAAAAGCATCTAGATGGTGTGAACAAAGGGAGA
>NW_011222428.1:0-558 GCF_000146605.3 Meleagris gallopavo | reverse complement strand
ATGAATAATTTAAGACTGGTACAATCATCAGCTTTATTCTCCATGACACAGGGTGCGGGAGGGGAGAAACAGGGAGGGTGAGAAGGGAGGCATGATCTCAAACAGACCATTCACAAATTCCAATCCTAAATGAGAACTAGAAAATTAAATAGGGAGAGGAGCAAATGGAAAACATCATAAACGTACACAAATACTCGATTCCTAGTTTTTCTCTTTAAAAATGGCTAGAAAAATTCATCAAAATGCAGCACTTTTAATCAAATATTTACATTTCTATGTTACAATGAAAAATGTACATCTTATAGAACATATTTCATAAACTGCTCCACTGGAAACGACTAGATCAAAACAGCAACCTTCCATTTAATATTGACAAAGAAATTATTTTTTTTTTGCTTAGTTTTTGTATATTTTTTTTTCTTGAAAGAAAATTGCCACATTTAGACAAGGTTTCATACACATAATATCGAAGTTAAGCATCAACAATGAAATACCAGTTTGCTTCTTCCAAAATGTACAAAAAGATGAACCCCCCCTCCCCCCTTCCCCTTCCCCAAA
>NW_011222427.1:0-379 GCF_000146605.3 Meleagris gallopavo | reverse complement strand
GGATTTGGAGCATCACTGAGAACTGCCACTTGTAGGTGCCAGAAATTGTCTCCATATTAAGCTCCTTCATCACCTGTTTCCACAATTTTTGTTCTTTGCTGCAGGCATCACAGGAGAGACAGAATTGGAAAGTGAAAGTGCAGCTACTTTGGAACCTCAGCCAACTCCTGGGGAGAAAGTACAGGACAACCTCTGCAGGTTCCTTCTGCGTCTCCCCGGGGCACTGGCAGCAGTGCAGAAGATGAAGGTCCAGAAGACACTGGGACACAAGTTAATATTCAAAACATAAAAGTAAGAATGAAGTTTCTACAAAAGGTTTTGTCTCTAAATTCAGAGAATTATTCTCAAACCTCTATGACATGACTGTTTTCACTTTGTG
>NW_011222426.1:0-465 GCF_000146605.3 Meleagris gallopavo | reverse complement strand
CCTGTGTGATGCTGCTCACCTCTCGCCGCTCCCAGTTCCCAGAGGGGCTGTGAGCTTTGTCCTTTGGGAAGGCAGCACCGAGGGCGATGAGGTGAAGGTAACGTGGGACGTTGTCATTTCTTCCAGGGGATGAATGCAGGGAAAAGCACCCAGGCTGCTGTTGGCAGATGTGTGCGGAAGCGCCACGTGGCAGTGATGGTACTGTTCTCAGCTGTGCTGCTGTCTGCGCTGGTGCTGGCCTGCGTTGCTGCGTCATGGACGTGGAAGGAATGTCTGTGAGTTGCTTTTTCCCCCAAACGCTTCATTGCTGCGTTTGGCAATGAAGCACTTGTGGTGCCGGGGTCCTGGGCAGCCAAATCAGCTGCTGGCAGTACACTGTCAGGATTTTGTGTGGCAAGGTCTTCTAAGTTTGCTTGCCCTTATTTCCTGTCAGTGAGTAGTGCTTTCTGAAACTCCTTTTCACAG
>NW_011222425.1:0-461 GCF_000146605.3 Meleagris gallopavo | reverse complement strand
TAGAAGAAGCTGATGTCCTGCCGGGTGACTAAAACCCAAGCCGCCGGCTATTCGAGCTCCTCCGATCGGGACCCATAAGGGGTTTCCCGAAAACAAATGTTTTAAATGACCTAATTCGAGCTGCGGTCCAATTTGCTAAGATTGACCGCCAGCCCAACCATGTCCTTCTCCAGCTTTGGAGACAGCTAAAGGACAATCAAACATTTCAAAACTACCCTAAGAAACCAAGGGTAAGAATTATAGAGAGGATACCAACAAGAGCATGGAACCTAGAAGACTTCATTGTTCCTAATAGGAAAAAAAAGCCGCCTCAAGTGTCTCGGGCCACGACGCCTGAGCCATCGGAAGCAAAAGAATTGGCCCTAGCACAGTTCATGGCGTGACGGGGGATGTTAGTCCCCCTAGGGCCTCCAGGCGGCACCGGAGGCTCTATGTAGAATTACCGATTTATTGGTCCCCCA
>NW_011222424.1:0-669 GCF_000146605.3 Meleagris gallopavo | reverse complement strand
TCTTTTTACAGCACACACAAAGAAATGGTTTATTAGATTGTTTCTTGGCTTACAACTGGCACCTGGTAGATAAGTGTGCATCTGTAGCTTAGCAACCTTCACTTTGGGATCCAGAGAGCTGTTACTGGAATGGTCTGGAGTTCTGCAAATGACCAAAGCATTCAGAGGAGAATCATTACCAGAACTGCAGTGACACAACAGATTGGATCTGGTAGAAAGAACAGAAACAACTAGAAACTAGTTATTTCTAACTAGAAAGAACAAACTAACTGGTACACAGATACAAATACCTCCCTTGACCTGCTGACCACTCAACTTTTGATGCAGCCCAGGATACAGTTGGCTTTCAGGGCTGTGAGGGCACAGTGCTGGCTCGTGTCCATTGACATCCATCAGAACCCACCAGGTCCTTCTCAGCAGGGCTGTGCTCCATGCTTTCATCCCCCAGCTTGTACTGGTGGTAGTGGGGATTGTCACAGTCCAGCTGCCAGACTTTGCACTTGGATTTCCTTAACCTCATGAGGTTCTCCTGGGCTCAGACCGGGTCTCTCTGGATAGCATCCCGTCCTTCAGGTTTGTGGACCACATCCTACAGCTTGGAGCTTCAGGACTGACAAAATAAATCATCTATTTCTGCTTGTGAGACCATTTTCAGTTGATACAAACACA
>NW_011222423.1:0-479 GCF_000146605.3 Meleagris gallopavo | reverse complement strand
CCTGAGCTGTGCCCAGCTCACACACACGCCGCAGCGCTGCTTCTGACACCTCTCACAGGTGATCTGCTCCAAGGAAGGCTCACAGCTCAGTCTCCGTGTGCAGCACGCTCACCAGAGCGCCAGCTCTGCTCTCCAACCAAGACCAACATGGCCTCATCGTGGTCAGCGGAGCCCCAGGGGAACGAGGAGAAGCAATAGGGACATGTGCACATCTGTATGTGGGTGTTTCTAGAATTGGGATAGAGACAGGAGAGCGCGCTCAGCCGTGTGTGCTTGGTTGTATACAGCAATCTCTACCACGTTTGTAAACATCGTTAAATCCTTGTTATCCTGCTTTATGGGAGTAGGGTGTGACAAGAAGCCAATGACTATCGGTTTACAGGAGGGAATGAATTTAAACAGTTCCCCTTCTTCTTCCCTTGGCACTTTGGTTACAGAGTTCTCCTGTGCCGTGTGCTGGTGTAATACCTCTAAGCCAC
>NW_011222422.1:0-468 GCF_000146605.3 Meleagris gallopavo | reverse complement strand
CTTTTGGCCAACTAACACCACTTCTTTTTATTTTTTTCTACATCACAAGGAAAACACTACCGAAGCTTTTTTCTAACTGCCAGATTCTACAAGTAAAAGGCTGGAAGCAATTACTTCATTAGTCTCTGTGCCCTCCTTCCCACAACTATCAGTGTGCTATAAAAGAGGTTGGTTGGATTCAATAGTGAAGAGCAAACAGCTATGGAAAGAAGAGTAGAGAGAAGAAATAGAAGGAAGTAAAGTTGTAAATACTTTAATTTCCCTCTTTATTGTAGAAGAAGTGAGCCTACTTTTTTATTTTCTCCAGCCTTGGTGAAAGCTACCTTGAGGGAAATACCTTAGTTGTGGTGCTTGCTCATGGTCCTGTGAAGAGCAAAGAGTTTTTCTGATAAAATTAACCACTGTGGTATTAGGGATCTCACCCAAATACATGTTTGTTTTATTCTGACCTGTCTGATGCAGAAGTCA
>NW_011222421.1:0-484 GCF_000146605.3 Meleagris gallopavo | reverse complement strand
CCTGCATCAGGGCAGGTCTGTGTGCAGTGATACGCACAGCAGCTCTGGAACACAACAGATCCTGGAGGGGATCCCATGGCAAGCTCCAAGAATTGAGCGGCTTTGCCGAGCCTGAGCTTTCGCTCTGCCTGAGCTTCTGCTGTTTCTCACAGCAGCTCCTGTGAGGAAAAGCCAACCAAACCTCCCTACCTAAGTTCCCAGCCTGGTTCCCAGTGGAGAGTACCAAGGTGCGCTGTGTGCCCTCTCTGTACATCTCCATAGCCACCTCATGTCCTGGGGCCAGCTGTTCACTGGCATGGGATGGGATAGGATGGGATGGGATGGGATGGGATGGGATGGGATGGGATGGGCATTCCCAGCCATCCTCCACTTTTAGCCACACAGTTCTATGCTGCTTGCATTGTTCTAAAGTTTGCTTTGTTTTCTTTCTTTTTAATTTCTCTTCTAGAACATAATCTTGAATTTACAGAAGTCCATGGCAAAA
>NW_011222420.1:0-438 GCF_000146605.3 Meleagris gallopavo | reverse complement strand
AACCTCCCCTTGCACAATATATTTTCAGCATTTTGAAAATAGTAAAAAACCAATGTACACAAAACACACAACTGTAAGGGAAATGCCAACATTGCAGGTCTTACAAGTAGGACGAATATTATGAAATACTTTGAGGTCACATTACCATTAATCACTAAAAAGTAAGTCATTAAATTCTGGAGATCTGGAACTGACAATGTAAAAAAAAAAAACGTTCTGTACAGTAGTATAGCTCCAACCCTACAATTTTAATGAATGCCTGCACCTAGGCAGATCCCAGGACCTAAAAGTGGTGAAAAGTCTCTCAAAGAGGCTGTAGTGACTTCTGGCACTGAACACCAACATTTTGTCATGACAGCAGTGAGGCTCAGGTGACACAGCCCTACTCCAAGGCATGTGCTCTATTATCTGCTTTCATAGAGGGATGGAACAATATTG
>NW_011222419.1:0-467 GCF_000146605.3 Meleagris gallopavo | reverse complement strand
CCCTGCTGCACACTGCCAACTACATTTTCACTGCCTCTCTGCCAAGGCAATGCTGTGGATCAGTTCTTCTGTGAAATCCCTCAGATCCTCAAGCTCTCATGCTCAAAATCCTATCTCAGGGAATTTGGACTTATTGTGCTTAGTGCACTATGTGTTTTTTTGGGTGTTTTTGCTTTCATTCTGTTCTCTTATGTGCAGATCTTCAGGGCTGTGCTGAGGATGCCCTCTGAGCAGGGCCGGCACAAAGCCTTCTCCACGTGCCTCCCTCACGTGATCGTGGTCTCCTTGTTTCTCAGCACTGTGGTGTTTGCCCACCTGAAGCCCTTCTCCATTTCCTCCCCATTCCTGGATCTGATGGTGGCAATTCTCTACTCGGTCGTTCCTCCAACACTGAACCCTATGATCTACGGCATGAGAAACAAGGAGATCAAGCATGCCCTCAACCAAGTGTTGCAGCATGCAATATC
>NW_011222418.1:0-485 GCF_000146605.3 Meleagris gallopavo | reverse complement strand
AACAAATCATTTGGAGCAGGACAGTCCAAGACTCTAAAAACTAAAATCATTTAAAAAAAATGACCCTCCACATTTTTTTGATAACTTCAGTGAGGCTGAGATTGCACCCATTATGTCTGTTTCTTAAGCAATCTTCGGGCAAAATGAAAGAAAGTCATTTGTTTTTACACTGTACATTCGGTTTTCAACTCTCCATATCAGTATGCAACAGTATTCCTGTAGAAGAATAGAACTAATTAAGTATCTGTCAGATACTTCATTTGATATATTTTATGGTGTTTGTCAAAAACATTGTTTGACTCTTTTCTTTCCAAACATCCTGATTATGCCCCAGCTCCAGAAGAAGCATTAAAGTAATTTATCAATTTTGGGTTTTTTTCGGTTTTTTTTTGGTCAAAGAATTGAGAATTGAGTCTGTGTAACTGATGTTCCATTACCTCACAGCCATTGGCTGAAGACTCAAAATGTTTGAGGAGATCCTTGTC
>NW_011222417.1:0-569 GCF_000146605.3 Meleagris gallopavo | reverse complement strand
CTATCTTGATCAGACAGTGTAAAAAGTCAGCCCACTATCTTTTTATGACCTGGGGAGCTCACATGACATCTTTTTGTATGATGGAGGAAGACATTGCACAAAATGTGGCCTCCAGATTTCAATTCCCTGTTGGAAATATCCAAATAACTCTCTAGGACGGTGTCTCTGAGAAAGCAGATTTCATTTGCAATTGCAATGGCGCGTCTCCTGCAAGCAGAAGGGCCCCCAGAAAACAGAGTTGCATCTTTTATTCCCTATTCCCCGACGCTTCTCTCTTTCTCCCCTGGTTCCTCACTGGCTGAGTACTTTAGGTTCTCAATCTTCTCGATGCTTTACTAAACATGCAAACACTGGACTAAACATAAATTTCTGCTGCCTAAGCATAAATCTGTAGTTAACTAATTACCTTATTTCACACCTGGTCATTATTTGGCGGGTATCTGCTTGTCCTTCCTTCCACAAAGATGAGCTGGGGAGAAAGACAGGGCAGTGTGTTGGTGCCTGCCTGTCACATCCCAGCCTTCTCACAGAGTCAGACGGTCCGGCCTTGTGTAGAGGCCCCGGCTTCT
>NW_011222416.1:0-478 GCF_000146605.3 Meleagris gallopavo | reverse complement strand
GTTCTTGGAGATATCTGACATCAAGTTAAGCAATCCCCAGATGACCCTTACAGCCTCAATTGTTCACCAATTGTGGCTCATTAGATATCCTGGCTATTTACTTCAACATCACCTGTTTCCCCCTCCTCCCCTGGAAAACTAAACAAGCCAGGACACATAAATCACTGTTTTCGATGAAAGACACCTTTCTCACAGTGAAAGAAATTACCTTCAGAAAAGTATCAAAAACTAATTTTCTTGAATCCAAAACCCGAAATATTCCTATTCTCAGAGTACAAGGAAAAGTCAGACAGCAATAAGAAAAAAAAAAAAAAAATAAGAATGGAGAAGCAGATACTGTTTCCAGTAACAAAACCTATTTCCCTACCTAGTCCCATACTGGTGGATCCATAGGTATTTGCCATTCAACTCATTTTAATCTTCCATTTCACAATTTTCTTCCTGCTACAAATGAGAGAATCCCTTCAGAAAATTCTTT
>NW_011222415.1:0-418 GCF_000146605.3 Meleagris gallopavo | reverse complement strand
TTCATAGGACAAGTTAAAATAAACCAAGAACACGAACACCCTGATCATTAGTAAAGTAGAACCGTCATTAATGAAGGAAACTCATAAGAAGTCTGAAAAAAGCACATAAGAATGTAATTCTGACATCTACTGCTTCTTTTCCATGAGGGGGCTATATAAAAGGCAGGTGTCTTGGAAAACATTTTTATAAGCAGAGGATGATGTTTAATACTAAGAATATATGGTATTACAATTTCAGAGCTCTGTATACACCTGCTTTGGAAAAAACACTCCTTCTGAGGATCACATGCTTAGTTCTTGCATTATCAAAATCCAGGATTAAGTGTTAGATACCATGGTTTGATTTTATGGGGTTATTTTTTTCCCCCCAATTAGAGCTGCTTTAATTTAAATTTTCCATTTCATGATGAATAATGAC
>NW_011222414.1:0-522 GCF_000146605.3 Meleagris gallopavo | reverse complement strand
TTTTGGGACAAAAAATGCCATCTTTTGAAAAATCAGCTGGTATTTCCGGGGGTCTATGGCACATCTTTGGGAGCAAACTGGGTCTGTCTGGGAGAAGATGCCAGAGACCTGTGAGAAGTATTTCTAAGGAAACTGAGACCTTTATTTCAAAGGAACGGAAGCAAAGATGTCAAGGTGATGCTTTTCCAGTTTGCTGAAGCAATCGACTACCATGACTACCTAGGCCAGCTGCCAGCAGAACTGCACTTGAACTATCGTATAAGAGCATCACTGCATATCTGCTTTAATTCTGTCCCAGAATTTCAAAGTCTAATGCAGGAAAGTACATGAAAGAATTCCTCCTTCAATCAACTTCTCCTTGCTCATATACAGAAGAGCGTCACATTGCTTTCAAAAGATACAGGAAATAAAGCGAACAACCAAGGGCTTTTATGTCTTTTGAAAAAGGAAAACGGAGCAGGAATGGATCGTGACCGTCTTGGTCGATACCTTACAGTGCTGAAATAATAAGCAAGAAAAATG
>NW_011222413.1:0-337 GCF_000146605.3 Meleagris gallopavo | reverse complement strand
AAAATCAAATTGAAAGACATTCCTTCTCTTTTTGTGAGGACCAAGGCTCTGGCTCAGGCAGCAGAGTTACATATGCTGAGAGTATAGACATCAAGGATTTAAATTTTGTACTAGATAGTGGTAGAAGAAAACTTCAACTTCTTGTAACAATGTGAGCTATTAATGAGCAGTACTAGTTTTTTCTTTTCTTTTTTTTTAGACACAGAAATCGATGGCAGATATAAATTACCATATGTCCGTATACTAGTGATGCACTTATAACTCTGGCTAAATGACATGGTCCCAAGTGCTATCAAGTGTGTTAGCACCTTTGTCATCTACAAAACAGAGCTAGATA
>NW_011222412.1:0-484 GCF_000146605.3 Meleagris gallopavo | reverse complement strand
ACTGGGGAATCTACGGGGCCGGCTCCACCTGGAGAGCCCATCACCGGGCCTCTACCTCCTCTCCATCCAGAACGCCACTGTGCGGGATAGCGGGGCCTATGACTGCCGTGTGGAGGAGTGGCTGCTTGACCCCAGCGACCGCTGGTATAAGCGGGCAGAAGACCTCTCCGGACTCACCACCCTCATCGTGAAGCAGCCAGGTGAGGAGGGTCTCATGCCACTGGCTATTAGCAGTTCTCTGCCCTCTTGGATCAATGCAGCAGGGCACCATCTGTGTGTCACTGGTGATGGGTCTGGGCAGAGGGTGGGACCACTGTGCTATGGGCCATGACAACACTTTCTTGGCTGTCTTCATTACCTCCTTATTTTCTGAAAGGAGCATGCTGCAAGCCCTGCAGACATAGCTTAGGTAGATCTGGGATTTGTCACCACTGCACCTATATTTCTTTAACAGCACATTTGTCAAATTCAGTAGAATAAACTT
>NW_011222411.1:0-309 GCF_000146605.3 Meleagris gallopavo | reverse complement strand
AACAAAACAAAACCAACCAAAGGAAAAAAAAAAACCTTTCTGAAACTTTTCCAGAATTGTTTTAAAAGTAACTTTTCCCACAGAAACTAACAACCAAAATGTGCTTCCAAAATATGCTTATTTTAGACATAAGGCACGCTGGCAACTGTAACTTAGTTGTCAGAGGTGGTTTTCTGTGGTCAAACTTCACAGGAGATATTGTCCAGTAGGTGAAATGTTCTACTGAGGTACAGCTGATCCTAAAGGCATTGCAACAACAGCCTGATAGATAAAAGAGGGGCTTTTCTGATGTTCCCTTAGAACCCTTAT
>NW_011222410.1:0-356 GCF_000146605.3 Meleagris gallopavo | reverse complement strand
ATTGGCACGAACGAAGGGTCTGACCAGAAGTGACAACTCAGTGGCGTTCCTAAAAGATAGGATACACTTTGATCAGCTGATTACTGTGCAACAGCTGCCACATCTGCTTTCTTCTGAATATCTGTGGTGAATTCTTTGTTTTAATCCTCACACTCCATCTCATGCTGACTTTGCAACGGCTTCACAAAGGACAAGACTCAAAATCTAGGGTCAGTCTGCAGATCAGCTGGAGTCTAATGGTCCTACATTTAAAACAATTTGAAAACATTAAAACTGTGAGAAAATCATGAGAAATTCCTACCCTACATCCTGGCTAATCCCTGATTTATTAAAAAAAAAAAAGTTGTTTGAAAAGA
>NW_011222409.1:0-450 GCF_000146605.3 Meleagris gallopavo | reverse complement strand
TGTAATATAGTTGTAATGTTTGAAACAATTCTTCGGCTGCTTGTAGTAACAGGATGTCAATGTGTTTTTGTCTGCTTGGCAATATGCAGGAAATTCCTTTGATTTTTGTAAAATTGCACGTTAATTTCTTCAACTTTTTTTTGTATTCTATTGATTAAAGCTTTTCTGCCTTGCATAGTGTCATTAAGCGGTGAACTGTCTACTAAAAAGAGACTGGCAGTGTTCCCGAAAATTAACAAAAACCAAAGTTTAGTCTAAATATATTTCAAAGAATGTTCCTACCTGTGTTTTGAAATGAAGAGGGAAATGAAGGTTTCTGATACAGAGTTGTGAAAGTTGGCTGTTCCTGGACAAAACCATTATTGTCTTTGTAAGGTAGGGAAGGAGTCATTCACACTCAGAAAAAAAAGCACACAGGGTCCAGACCATACAGTATAAAAGTTTCTTTAC
>NW_011222408.1:0-650 GCF_000146605.3 Meleagris gallopavo | reverse complement strand
TGCATTATTCAGAATCTAAATTGTAACGTAAACTGTCAGACCTCAGGAAGGTGATTCTTTGTATTTTTAGAAAACCAAACTTAAGAAATGCATGATTGGATCTTCCACTTTGGCCCCAATGCCTGAGTATGTTACTGCATATTCAAACCACCCTGTTAATTTTTCTATTTAATTATCTTCTTGGGAGAATAATTGCCTTGCTACGCTGTGTATAATAACCACCATAATACATACCATTCTGCTCAGATAATGTTTTAATAATATGATGAATTTTATTTGTTTTATCTGTACATCTCTTTCTCTGTGAGAAGAGGAAACATGGATTTTAACCTTCCAGCAACAAAATCCAAAACCCTCATCAGAGGTGTATTGTTTGAATCAGTAACTGGCCCAAAGCATAGAAATCAGGATTGCAGTAGTCTAGTTTAAGGCAAGAAGATTTACAGGATCTTGGCTGAAGACTGTAAAACAAAAGACCTGACATGGCAAGATGTAGCTTTGATAAAAATGGAAGAAATATTGTTTTTTGAACCTGATTCAATGGCCAACCTCTCTCTACCACATCCTCCCAGCAACAATATCACTTTAATACTTCTGCATTCTGTTTGTAGGATACTTTGCCAGTAGGATCCAAGGGTTCTTCCAGTTCA
>NW_011222407.1:0-555 GCF_000146605.3 Meleagris gallopavo | reverse complement strand
TTTTATGAATCTATGCTTTCACTTAGATGGAGAGAGACGAGTTATTTCACTGACTGGCTGCAATTTAAGAAGACAAACAAATCCCTCTAATACACAATATTGAAAAAAATCTATGCTTTGTTTTTTTGAAGGTTTCTTCAGAATGTTTCTATTTCAGAACTTACTGTAGTTACTAATTTTCCATTCCTTTCAGCAAAAAGAAATATAAAAAGATATTTTTATATCACCTGATTTCAAATTGTTCCTACTATATTCCATCAAACTGAGTAAGAGTTCATAAAAACAGCAAGTTTTATACTGCAAAAAAGTAAACCATTAAGACTTTTTTATTACTTTAAATATATTTAATATTTAAATGTAGAGCAGGTTGGATCTTATCTATCATTATTCTAAGTACATAGAATATATATATAAAAATATATAGAATATATATATATCTCTAAATCCTTATTAACACAAAATAAATAGATGTACAGATAAATTAGCCAAGTACAAACAAATGCTATCAATTAATTTCATCACGCTTCAAGCTTGTTAAAACATTTTCTGCTAATA
>NW_011222406.1:0-553 GCF_000146605.3 Meleagris gallopavo | reverse complement strand
CAAAACTCATCCTTTAGATTTTGGCTCTTAGGCAGGCTTTTCTTTCACACATCCACAGTATTTACCACTGGAGGTTGATACTGTATGGAAAATTTCAGAATAATTTAATAATCAAGTATTAATGCTAATTGAAAACTGTGGAAAATTAGGGCATAGAGTAAAGGGGTAAAAATTTTCCAGTAAAAGAAGCAAAGTAAACAACTTTGTTGTTGTTGTTGTACCCCACGCATGATTCTCAGAAAAAAAAATCATTTGTTCCATTTACACAACAGTTCATCACAAGGAATCACTGTGGTAATAAATCCCTTCCTCTCAAAGGTGACGAAATATATCTGCCATACAAATAATACTTAATACAATTTAAAAAGTTAAAAAGGATAAATGAAACTAAGGCAAAACTTTAACAATATCAGTAGGAATAGTGAATCAGCATTGGAAGACCCATCATATGTCAGGGTAAAAATTGATAAAAATGAAAAAAAGCAGTGGATTTGTATTTTGCCTGTCAGATTTGCTTCCAACTTTCCAAAATGTGCCACTGCTGTCAGCAATT
>NW_011222405.1:0-530 GCF_000146605.3 Meleagris gallopavo | reverse complement strand
TTCAGACATTAAATTATTTGTACAACTGTAGACAATGTTTCCGGTTCTTAATTTCATTATTCCTGTGAATGAGTTGCAGATAGACAGTACTTATCAAGAGGGCTCAGTTCATCTCTTTTCAAAATGTTTGCTATCAAAAGCATTAAAAATAGAGTATGTGGTTGTGCAATTTTGGAAATAAGAACAGTTCAGAAGCATGAATTCAATGTGATAGATCATAAGAAATTCCCTAGATTTGGCACATTATTAATATGCAGAAAATGCAGAAGTGAATCAAAAATAATATGTACAGAAATAATAATGTTAGAAGAGAGATGAAGAGAATGATTTATTTTAGATCACTTCTGAAGCCATTTGTCATCCACTCATTTAAGGAGTTATTTTGTCAAACAGTAAACTCTTCTAGTGTTATTTTAATTTTTTTTTCCTGTGGGAAAGGATTCAGCTCCATAGATTCTATAGGTATTATTAAAATGATAAAATTGAATTGCATAGCATAAAAACAAGAAGTATTGAGAGGAAATATTTAT
>NW_011222404.1:0-476 GCF_000146605.3 Meleagris gallopavo | reverse complement strand
CAAAATTGATGAGTAACAAGCTTTTTCTCCAGAAATGCAACAATTTATAACATAATGTGGATATAAATTATATATATAAATGGATATTCCAGATTAACGATGTGTACATCACATGTGTACAGCACATGACTATCACCAAAGCTTACCGCATTGAAAAACAGAAGTACATTAAGCAAAATATCATCATGGTTGACTTAAATCCAAACATAATCAAAGTAACAGTCATTATGCAAGTCCAATAAAGCTTCCACAACCTCCAGTGAGCAATACAGGCAGGCTGGTAATAACAGACAAGGAGAAGCCTATGGTACTCAATGACATTTTTGCATGAGTCTTCACTGGCAACTGGTCTTCACACACTCCTCGATATCCACCATCTGGATATCCACTAGGTATCAAAAGCCTGTAAGTTTTTTTTCCCCAGAGAAAGCCCATCACTGGCTACTTACACAGAAAGCTAGTAACTTCCTCTACAG
>NW_011222403.1:0-487 GCF_000146605.3 Meleagris gallopavo | reverse complement strand
GGAAGGTACCGTAGTTGTAAAAGAAGAAATTTGTGTTATTTGTTACAAAAAGTAATAAGGGATATTTCTGCTATTTGTAGGCTTGGTTTAGTGATTGTTTTTTATTAAGATCATAATTCTATTCACTCTTTGTTGCTCATAATTTTCCACATTATTCTTAAAATTCAATTATTAAGACTAAAGAATTCAGTCACTTTTTATGAGAACTGTAGGAGAAAATACTAAAGTAATGCAGTGGAAGTGTGTCTGGTTTCAGTAGTATGATTGGAAAGGAAAAACGTATTTGTAGATTTGTTTTTTAAGTGAAAGTGTTTGTCATGTTACTACTTGTCTTGAGATTAACAAATACTTCTATTCACTGTTCTCTTAAAATATTCCATCATCTCTTAAAACATTTAGAAAAACACCACCAAAAAACACAAATTGGATTTAAAAGCTATTAAAATGGTTGTTTTTTGTATAGCTTTTGGATGCTTCGGTGTTAAGA
>NW_011222402.1:0-612 GCF_000146605.3 Meleagris gallopavo | reverse complement strand
TTCTCTTCCTTTCTTTTAGTGGATTTTTTAAGTTTCAGGTAAAGTCAGTCTTGGTGAGTTATTAACCCAATGTAGATTTTTTGAAGCTGATAAATAGGAGAGTTTATGGAATTTATTGTTTAATTTGTTTTGGGGGTGCTTTTTTTCTATCATTTAATATTATTCGGACAAGTTACTTCGTGTTGTGACAATTTTCATTTAACTTTTCTTCTGTCTCCCAAGTGGAAGTATTTTATTTTCCCTTACGTTTCTGGTAATATCAGTCATTTTATGTATAGTTCATGATTTTCCTGCAATTCTTTTAAGGTCTTCTCATGATTTACTCAGTCTCTACACCGTGATGCCCATTAAAGGTCCAGTTGAACTGGATTGAATTTCTTATTCGAGGCTATTTTTCATCAGTTATTGAGTTTTATTTTCAATCTTGGATCTTTATTGTCTTTACCTCATTTTATTTTTTTTCTGGTAACTTTTATTTTCTGGGGCTTGGGGTCATTTTTATTTTATTTTAAGGCTGCATAAGTGATGCTTAGGTTCTCTGTCTGCTTTCTGCTAAGTACAAACGGGTTTGTAATACAGAGTAACATTAATATTACTTTACTCCATTAAAAA
>NW_011222401.1:0-516 GCF_000146605.3 Meleagris gallopavo | reverse complement strand
CTGCTTTGGGAAATGCTCAATAATCTTTCATTCTTAAAAGTCATAAGTACTCATGGAAGCCAAGAAGTCCTTGTTGGACATGCACTGACTGTTTGCTTTGGCTTCCACACATTTGATATGTAAGACAGAAAAAGCTTTCCATTGAGTTTGTTGTGTTCCTAAGTCTGAGAAATCATGGAAATAACTGCATGCAATGTTAATGCCTCTTAATTCCCAAGACAGAACACTAACAAGATGGATGCATTCGAAAGAATGGTAATGAACAAATTTGAAACTGAAGCATTGCCTAACATATGGGAATAAATAAACCTGTCTATAGAAAAGAAGAATGTGTAGAATTTTTTCAGTAATCAACCTCTTCATAGCTTTGAAACAGATATGCTATCTCCTATCCAAGCTTTTTTTTCTATTTCATTGCCTTTACTTCCAGTCCAGATGTCCAATCAAATTCCAAGAGACTATTTCTGGTGGTTTTGTCCATCTAGTAACAGAATGATCTGGAAACCTTATGAGAAC
>NW_011222400.1:0-528 GCF_000146605.3 Meleagris gallopavo | reverse complement strand
TGAGGGTATAGTTTTACGGATTCCCTTTTTTGTCATTGTTACATCATTTTGTGGTTGTTCTTTGGAAGGGATGATGATGGATACAAGGCTAATTTTCAGTAAATTTCATGAGTATTCAAATAATTCCATGGCAGCCCAGTGCAACAGCTGGCTCAGCGTAGATGAGAGCAAGCTTTTTGGAGCTCTTATTAACAGTTTTAAGAAGTATTATGTTAACAACACCATAAAAACATTTAAATTCAGACATTCTACTTAAGAATATACATTCATTAAGCGAATGTAAATTAAAGTTGTCATGAAGAGGCAGTGTAATTAAGATTTCTGATTTGTGTAATTATGAGAAATGTGCATTAAATTATTAGTTTAAGAATTCTTTGTGGAAGTGATGACTTGGGCATTGACAAGGATGTAACTGTAGATGCAACTCTTTCATAGAACAAGTTTTGTTGTTTTTTTCAGACTTGAATTTGGAACTTATCATTTTGTCACAGTTTCCAACATATTAAATTTGTTAAATGCATGAGTATG
>NW_011222399.1:0-328 GCF_000146605.3 Meleagris gallopavo | reverse complement strand
AACAGCAAAGATTTCTGGGAGCTGCAATACATTTCTTCTCTTCTGAGACTCCCCAGTGCACTCCTTGATGTGATGATGTGGAATACCAACAACAAATCATAACCACTGGAACACCACACAGCTTGGTGTCATCTGAAATGGATGTGAGCGCACTCAATCTCACTGCTGATGTCACTGAAGAAGATCTGAAAGACTACTGGTCCCTGCTCTGATCCGTGAGGCACATCACTTCTCACTGATCTCCATCCAGACATTGAGACACTGACCATCACTCTCTGGCTTCAGTCCTGCAGTCAGTTCTTCATCCAGCAAACCGTCCACCCACCAA
>NW_011222398.1:0-441 GCF_000146605.3 Meleagris gallopavo | reverse complement strand
CTATTGCTCCTGTTGGAAGTCGTTTTGTAGAATTTTGTATGAAATTTGGCTTTCCCTTCTTATAAATCCAAACTTAAGGGAATTTACATTTCCTTTTTGGAAAGCCAACACCACGTGGCTGGCTGTTCTCAATGACTAATCTGAATTATGATGACCTCTGACTGAAAACATAAATCTACAGTCTGAAGTAGGAGGTTAGCTGAGCTAATAGAACCAAACAATTAACTACCACCAGCAGGAGATAAAATAAACCACAAACCAAACCCTAAACCACTTTTTGCTCTTAGCCAGGAAGACCAGAAAGTGACTTACAGAGATTATCATATTACTGTGGTTCCCTGGTAACAATTACATACATATACAAGATTGCATGCAGTCAATACTGCTACAGAGAAAATGTAGGCAGAAACAGATTGTTAAATACATTATGTATGATTAAAT
>NW_011222397.1:0-587 GCF_000146605.3 Meleagris gallopavo | reverse complement strand
CTGTGCTGCTGGATATGTTCTTTTCTTAGATGAGAAGGGAAACTGGTATCCTAACTGTTGGTTATATGAAAATTCTTCTGCAGAAATGTAGGCCTGTCCCATCCCCATACCCACCTGAAAAATTCCATCCCAATTCCCTGAAATCACATTCTGCTTCCATATCTTACCCCTTTTGCGGCAAATACAGTATAATGCTGTTAGAAAGGCTGCATTTTGACCCCAAAGAGGTGGCCTTGTAAGTGGCAAATGAAGCAATTCTGTTTGCATGGCTCTACATCTCTTGGGGATCCTTTGTTATCATTTTAATAAACCTACTAAGGTACCATGGCAACTGGGTGTGATAACAACAGCCAAAGCAGGCTCAGGTGGAAGAAATCCCGTGCAGGATCTATTTATTTATTTATTTGTTTGTTCATTAATTTCTTTCAGTGTTTCCTTTTCTTTTTCTTTTTGTGCTTTGCACAATGTGAACTTTTCATTTGCATGCTAAGGAAGGCTCTTGCAGTTCTGCTTGCTAGACTTTGTGATTAAGGGAATAAGCTCCAGCCTTTGCGTACATACATAGTTGAAATTCTGTAGATGTAGTT
>NW_011222396.1:0-464 GCF_000146605.3 Meleagris gallopavo | reverse complement strand
GGGAAAGCTGTCCTGGTATGCTGCACTTTAATTAAATACAAGAAAATTCTGATTTATACAAATCAGATATCTGAAGTACAAAATACAAAATCTGAAGTCTCTTACTCTTCAGAATAGAAAAAAAAACCCAAACATTTCTAAATGCTACCTATTTTTAAATAGATGTTAGCTCTGTTATTCTCTAATAGAAAACAAATAATATGTGTGATTTTCTTTCCCTTTAAGATTGATTTTTCTAGTAACAAACAGAACCATAGAAACGCAGACTCATAAATGTTTGAAAATACCACTAAGATCATCTAGTCCAAACTTCAACCCATCCCCACCGTGCCCACTAACCATGTCCCTCAGTGCCACATCTATGTGTTTCTTGAGCATCTCCAGGGATGGTGACTACCCCACTTTTGGCAGCCTGTTCCAATGGACTACCACTCTTTCCTAGTATCTAACCTGAATAGAAATAT